>NC_041384.1:1687738-1699411 GCF_002162155.2 Triticum dicoccoides | reverse complement strand
TATTGGCCCAGAAGGATGCAGGAAAAACTGGATCTGTTTTTTGTGGAAGCTCGCTAGCTGCTGGATAGCACAGATATGGCCGGAGAGATATCCTGAAGTTGTCTGTCAAGAAATCCTGACAGGGGCAGGGCCGATAGATACACACATGCACGCATCTAACACAAAAGCCAATGCAATATCCATCTACAGCGCTAGCTAGCTTCCAATCCGCAAAATAAGGACCTCGCTCAATCGAATTGATTCAGTTTGTGAGCTAGCTTATAGCTATCTTAGTGTGGTCCGGTGGTGGCCATTTGGATGCTAGCCTGCCTGTTGTTGGCTGCATACACACATTTGTGTACCAATAATTGAGGTTTTGCAGCAACGGAAGGTGCATGAAGACAATTGCAGTGAATGTACTCCGTCGTCATCCATGTGTAGTCTTGTGTTAGCATGTGTAACTTGTATCTCTTTTACACTTACTCGACCCCATGACCTCTCATGACCATGATAACAAATCCAAGGAGTATGTTGGAGATGTGTCAGTATCCGAGACTACATGTAGTAGTAAAAACAAGCACAATTACATTTCACATTGTTGTACTGGAAGCAGTGGAGACCACCAGACCCCTACTACTATGGAGACAGTTCTGTAGAGCATTGTCCAATCGGTTGACCTATTTCTTGCTTCTGGAGATATTTTCTTACCCTGTGACGCTGACCCTGCAAATTTCGTTTTGATAGCGAAAACACTTTTTTTTCAACCACCAAGGTATATGGCAACGATTTTACAAAGTTTAGCGCCGGAGATTCTGTCATTAGCAAACGGATCAGGTTGGGTTACAGTTTTGGAAGACGGCCAATTCTTTGCTGAGACTCAACAAAGAATAAGATAAAACTTAATCATAGCATTAAGTATCAAGTCCTCTTTATGCCATACGCAACAACCTACTTACTCGGGTATGTGTTCCGTCACTGACGCCACCCACCATACGCGAATCATGATCGTATTGCAACACCTTACAACGGGGGTCCCTCACGCTTGCGCAACACAGAGGGCACCATAAGACATCACCGAAATAAAATATACAGCTCAAACCAATCACGATCATCAATCAGCACATAGGACAAAACAAATCTAGTCGAACATCATAGAATAACCACATGTCATTGGATAATAATATATAGTGTTAAGCATCATATTTAAGTAGAGAATTACAGCGGGAATAGAGAGGTTACACCGCTGCATATAGGGGAAGAGAGTTGGTGCTGACGGCGGCGAAGTTATTGGAGATCACCGTCACGACCTTGCCTCGGCGGCACTCCGGCGCCACCGGGAGAGAGGGGGGAGAGCCCCCTCCTTCATCTTCCTTGTACTACCCCTAGATGGGAGGAGAGTTCCCCCTCTGGTCCATGGCTGCCATGGCAGCGGAGGGCAGGAGCCCTTCGAGATTGGATCTCTCTCTCTCTGTTCTATTGTGTTTCGCGTTCCTGCTTTCTGGCCCTTCCCGGTTTTTTAAATTCTCGAAGATCTGTAACTCCCGCTACACAAAATATAGATTGAAAATTGAAAAGAAACAAAGAAAAGCCAAAAAATGAAAACCAAAAAAGAAACAAAAGAAACAAAAGAAATTGAAAAAAGATTGAAGAAACAAATGAAAAAAACAAAGAAAAAATGAAAAGAAAATGAGAAAAAAGGGAGAAAAGCGGTGGTAGCTAGCTGCTTCAAGTAGGACGCGCCCCCTTTACTTAACACGAATAGTAGCGCGGCCTGTTGGCTAGCTGCGCTCGCTTCTTCCTGGAGCTCTAGGGATCTACCCCTCCTTTGGGCCGGGTCAAGAACGCCCTAAGATTGTCAACTGGTGAGTCTCGTTCGTCAACCAAGAACGCGAAGAAGGGAAGATCCGAAGACTCGCATATACTCCATGGTTTAGAGGCAATCTCTGCCACGTTTGACCCTGCAAATTTCGTTTTGACAGCGAAAACACTTTTGTTTCTTTTCCTTCCACCAAGGTATATGGCACCGATTTTACAAAGTTTAGCGCCGGAGATGCTGTCATTAAGCAAACAGATCAGGTTGGGTTACAGTTTTGGAAGACGGCAAATTCTATGCTGAAATTCTGAAAACGGTGATGTTTATTTACCTATAGTATTACAAAAAGCTATGGGGCCTTGCCCATTTAGGCATCTTTATTTTGTCCTTGAATTTCAGGCGTAAGCCATGTGGATGTGGAAGCCGCCATTGGTACAGCTCCGTCCACATGCACGCAGGATTAGTCAATTCTCCTTTTTATTTTGGTGAACACACGCCGAGCCAAGTCTGAAAATGTCACTTGACCCCAGTTTAATCACCTTTGTCTTCTTCAGGTAAACTCGAGTGGTGAACGCACACATCCAAAGTCCATACATCATAGTTCATACTAACGGAGAATCGATCGACTGAAGCAGCCTGTCATCTATCCATCATCCATTTGTGTGTACGCTGGTGACTGAATCCTCATGTGTTTGCATTTGATAGGAAAAAAACACATGTATGTTTCTCATACTAAATATTAACACGCTGCAACAATATTTGCCCGACTCCGACGAGGGAGGGGGATGACGGCAGCGCGCCTTCGGCTCGCTCCAGTGCTTGTAGTCATCGCTAGGTGGTCTACGGACCTGAATGTAAATTTTACTTCTAGTGTTCTTTGTACTACCTTGACACTTGATGAATGGATGAGAAGTTTTCTCGCAAAAAAAAAAAAGCACGCTGCAAGGATTTTTCTCTGCTCGTTAGTGGTGAACAGGAACCGAAGCAAGACTGCCCATTCGATCAGAGACACAGAGGGCACGCATGCTACCGCATATGGTACGTTGACGCTCTGCACCCCATGGCCGCAACACATGTGTACGTACAGTTGATCATCATCTGCTCGTTACCTCCCTCAGATAAGTGCTGCACTCACGCAAGTAGGAGTACAAGAGAAGCAGCAGTGGAGTGGAGGCTGTTAGAAGGGAGAGAGGGATTTGGTGGAATAGTTTTATGTATTGCTTGAGCCTCGTGGGCATATATATAGGAGTACATGATCTACTTGGAGTACAAGGTAAATCAGAATATTTCCTAGTCTAACCTATGTTTCCTAATACAATCACGTTACTCAACATCCCCACGCAGTCACAACGGTAGCGACGCAGACGGTGAGACTGGAGAAGAATCCGAAGGCAAGCCGACGGACACCCCCCACAGTCGTAACGGTCGACGCATCGCGGAGTCGTGGCTGGAGTCGAAACCAACGAGGTTGCTCAAGCAGGCGGTAGCCCTTTGTGCCGTTTGCCAGGTAGCCGAGAGCCGAGGATGGTGTAGCCGTGGTCGAGGTAGCCGCGCGAAGAATGTCGTGGTCGATGTCGAGTCGGGGAGCCGGTGTCGAGGATGTCGCCATGGAGCTGCGGGCGCAAGAGGGCGCCGAGTTAGCATGGGCGCAGTGGTGTCGAAGTAGTGGTGCGCCGGGAAGAAGACGTTGTTGATGACGCGTCGCGGCGGGTTTGCCAAGCCCGGGGACACATCGTAGACGAAGGCACGCACCGGTGTTGCCAGCACCGGGCATGCATAGACGGACGAAGACGAAGTTGACGAAGCGCCACACCAGGCTTGCCAGGCCCGGGGAAACGTCGTGGACGAAGGCACGCATCGATGTTGCCAGCATCAGGCATGCATAGACGAGGACCTGCACAAGTTGTACGCCATGTCGGAGGAGTCGGAGAGGCTAGCAGAGAAGGACTCTACGATGGTTGCGGCATCAATCAGCGCGGAGCCGATGTCGCCTGCAGTTGTCGGAGTAGACGAAGTGGTCGGGGTAGATGACGGCGACGCTGGCTACGGGCCGGTGGTGGACGAAGACGAAGGAGGTGGACGGGCGGCGGCGGCTACGTGGGTAGCGGTGGCGGCCAAAGAAGAGCGGCGGCGGCGGCCTGACGGCGGCGGCGGCTAGGTTAGGAGCGCGGCGGCGGTGCTCGAAGTAGGCGAAGAACCCGACAGCATGATGAAGACCGGTGCGGACGGTGGCGTTCCCGCGCCAAGGGAGGTGGCGCGACGCATACCACAGGAAGTCAACGCGCGTGGACGACGAAGTGGACCATGGGCCGCCACACTACGGCCCGAAGGGGCGACACAGCGGCGGCAGGCAGGTCGGGGTGACAGCGGGAAGACCTCGGGGCGGCGGCAGGGACCGCGGGCCGCGGCGCGACAGCCCGAAGGGGCGGCGCGGCAGAGGAGCGCAGGTCGATGCAAACGCGGGGACGGCCTCTAGACGGCGGCATGGACCGCGTGCCATGCTCGCTACGGCCCGACGGGGCGACGCAGTGGCGGCGCGAGGGTCGATGCCGCCACGGGGACGACCTGGAGCGGACGGCCTTTGGGCGGTGGTGGACCGTGGGCCGCGGTACTACGGCCCGAAGGGGCGACGCAGTGGTGACGCGGGTCGGTGCAACTGGGAGAAGAACCATGGGGCAGCGGCGCTGCGGCCCGACGGGGCGACGTAGCGGCAGCCCATTGCTCGATTGGTAGAGGGGCGCGCTGAACTCGGGACGGTCTTCACGGGGCCTGCGGAGGCGCGCGCAACCGACGGGCCAGGTCGGTCGCACGACATAGATGAGGCGGATCACGACGGCGCGCGGGTGAGCAATCCGATCGCGCGCGAGGTCGGGGACGCCGCTCGGTGGAGGCGCGGTGGCGGCGGAGTCCAAGATGAAGCCGGCGGCGGCGGGCGGCAGGGCGGCTATGATTGGCCGCCACATGGCGCGAGGCCGCTGGGTCGGGGTGATGCAGGTGTCCCGGTCGGAGCAGGGCGGTGACGGCCGGCGTAGATCGACGAGCGGGCCGTCGCACGAAGGGCGGCGGTGTAGAGCCGCCGCATGACGCGAGGCCGTCGGGTCGGGGCGACCGGCGGGCCGAGGCAAGGACGCCGCGCGAGGCCGCCGGGTCGGGGCGACCAACGGGCAGACACGCGGACAACGCACGAGGCCGTCGGGTCGGTGAAGAAGCCGGCCGATCGCGCCGGTGTTGGAGTAGAGGCGCACGAGATCGACGGCGGCGATGGGTGACGCAAACCGGATCACATAGACCAGAAAATCAAAAAAAAGACGCCGATCAAAGCGACCGGCGAGAGAGAGAAAACCCGGATCAAAGGATCGGGGAAAAAGACTCTCTAGAGCAGACGACCAACACGACGGCGGACGAACCCTAGGTATGGGCGCGGCCCCCGGCGGCGGCCATGGAGGCCGACCGCCCCGGAGGCGGCATGCGGGTGCGGAAGCGGCGGCAGCTAGGGTTTAGGATCGACTTGCGATAGATACCATGTTAGAAGGGAGAGAGGGATTTGGTGGAATAGTTTTATGTATTGCTTGAGTCTCATGGGCATATATATAGGAGTACATGATCTACTTGGAGTATAAAGCAAGCCAGAATATTTCCTAGTCTAACCTATGTTTTCTAATACAATCACGTTACTCAATAGAGGCCACCACAGAGCCATTTGCCAAATACTGCCCATCACATAGCTAGATCGCCCACACGTCGCCCTGGTAGGCCCTACAATGCAGACAACCAGTTCTGCAAAGCATTGTACATATGTCTTTTCATTTGACCGCCTTTTTTCTATCGCCAGTAAAAGGATAAATTCTTCTTTTCGTTGCTACTAAGCAACATTTGCGAAATACCCCCGCTCCCTCCCGCTCCCCCGCTAGGGTTTTCCATCGCCGCCGCCGCCGCCAGCCGCCCGGCGCAGGCCTCCCCTCCCCCTCCCCTCCCCGCCCCTCATCCCCTCCTTCCCGTCCCACCGCCTCCGCCGTCTCCCCGGGAGGCGGCCGGGGCTGCGCGCGCTCACCTCCCTCTCGTCTGTCCTCCTCCGCCCTTTCCCCCCGCCGTCGCCGACGGTCGCCCCCGGGTCCGGCCGGGTGGTGTCGACGGCGGCGGGTCGTCCCTTACCCGCGCGCTCTCCTCCTTCCCGGGGTGGGGGGAGGCGGCGATGGTGCTCGGCTGGTGGTGGCCCGGTGTCCTGGTGGCGGAGGCCAGCGGCGCTCGTCGCGGTGGTGCCGCCTCTTGGCGGGGGGCGCTCCGGTGGTGCTGGATGGCCGGTGGCGCATCCCCGGCCCAGATCTGGGCCCGTAGGTCCCCATCTGGGTCCTTGCGGGTCGGCTCCGGCGCGACCACGACGCTCTCTGTATGGGGAGGGTGGGGAGTGTCGTGGTTCTAAGCCTGAAAGTAGAGTGGGGGGTAGGTATGGAGAGGCAAGGTCCTAGCTATGGAGAGGTTGTAAACACAAGGGATGTACGAGTTCAGGCCCTTCTCGGAAGAAGTAATAGCCCTACGTCTCGGAGCCCGGAGGCGGTCGAGTGGATTAAGAGTATATGAGTTACAAGGTGCCGAACCCCTCTACCTGTGGAGGGGGGTGGCTTATATAGAGTGCGCCAGGACCCCAGCCAGCCCATGTAGGAGAGGGTTTAAGGGGAGTTAAGTCTGGGGCGTTACTGGTAACGCCCCACATAAAGTGTCTTTACTATCATAAAGCCTACTTTATTACAGGCTGTTGCAGTGCAGAGTGCCTCCTGACCTCCTGGTGGTCGAGTGAGTCTTCGTGGTCGAGTCCTTCAAGTCAGTCGAGTGAGTCCCTCGTTGGTCGACTGGAAGGCGACCTCTTCTAAGGGTGTCCTTGGGTAAGGTACTTAGATCAGGTCCATGACCCTACCCTAGGTACATGACCCCATCATTAGCCCCCGAATGGATTGAGGCTTCGAGTGAGGAAGGAGTTGATGTCGTTTCCGATTAACTTTTGCGCTCTGGTCGTGCGTTGTTCTGGACCAAAGAATCTCTTCGTCGATGGTGAGCAACTTGTCTTCAGTCGACTCGATCCATTCTCTTCTTTCATCGAGTGATCTTTCAGGCTTCGACGATCCCCGAGCGACGGATCGCGGGAAACTCCGCGTCTGACAGACTGATCTGCCGTTCGCGGATTCCGCGGGATGAGAAATTTGGGGACGCGCGCGAAGTGGAGCGGACCGCGGCGTTCGGACGGGACGGGACATAGACGCCTCGATCCCCGCGCCGCTTTCTTCGCCACGTATCCCATCTGCATAACTGTTCCCGGATATGATTAGATCGACCGGGCCCACCTGTCATCCACTCGGAAGGGACCTTATAAATGCGCCCGGCGAGGATTTCTGTGCTGTGGCTCAGCATTCTCTCTCTCTCTCTGCTCCCTTCTCCCCCGTCCAGCGCGCTCGCTCTCGCCCCCGCACAACTTCCCTTCACGCATCTCGCCGACAACCATGGCCAAGGAGAAGACGGCAGCGCTGGAACGTGCGAAGAAGGCGTCGGCGTCGGAGAAGGCAAAGGGGAGATCTACCAGCCGCGGCGGGTCCTCGTCCAGATCCCGCCTGCCGAAGGGCTGGGTCCAAGGAGACTGGATCCAGTCGACCATCACAGAGAAAGACCTCCTCGACATGGCCAACGAGGGCTTGATCCCTCATAGAGCTGCGAGGCTTCCGGAGAAGGAGTGGCAGCCCCAGCCAGAAGAGGGTGAGTGTGTGCTCTTGGCCACCCATGTTGATTCCGTGGCTTCTTGAACTTCTTTGGAGCGCAGCTCCACCACTTTACCCCAAATTCTATCGCCTATCTTGCTGCATTTGTGTCCATGTGTGAGGGTTTCCTGGGCTGTCGACCGCACTGGGGTTTGTTCAAGCATATATTCACGTGTCGCTCTCAGACCGTGAAGAAGGCGAGCCCAGGCAATGAAAGGACCCGAGTCGTCCAAATGTGTGGGGGTCTGGGCATCCAGGTGAGGAATAAGAGCACCTTCCCGCCCATGACCTTTCCCGAGTCAGTCAGAGGCTGGCAGTCGACTTGGTTCTACTGCCAGGACCAGTCGACGCCGGGGCAGTCGAGTGGACTCCCACAGTTTACCATGGACCGAGTGAACAAGCCTTCCTCTCTGAAGTTGATTCCGGAGGAGAAAGCTGACGTGAAGATGTTGATGGAGCGCGTGGTGCAGCTGGTTCGGGAGGGAGTGACGGGCATGGATCTCCTGGAGGTCTTCCTTAGGCGTCGCATCCAGCCCCTGCAGTTCCGGAGCCACTGCATGTGGTTGTACTATGGGACTGAAGACGAGACTCGAGTCCATCCGGAAGCAGTCGACGATGTCACTCTGGAAAGATGGATGGTAGCCGTTACCGGAAACAAGGACAACCCATGCGGAGCCCGAAGGATTCCTCCACTCGACCACAATAGCGATCCAAACAAGGTACGCTTGCTCTTCTCTCCACTGTGTTCTTGTCACACTTATTTCTGTTTATCCTGTCGACTGGTCGATTGATCCTTGTCTTGATATCTGCTAGGCCCTCACCGAGCTGTACTCGATGCCCAATGGGGCACAAGCCCCGACTGAGGAGGGTGAGGCGAGTGGGGGCGAGAGCCAGGAAGAGGAGGAATGGGACTCGGACGTTGCAGAGGATGATGATGATGATGACGATGATGGCGGTGATGAAGATGACGTTGAAGACGAGGAAGAAGAGGAGGAGGAGGTCGTACCACCGCGCTCGGAAAGGCGGTGGAAGCTTGTCCACGACCCTTCGACTGAACGTGGTAAGGGGGTTGCGACCGCTGCTTAGTCGACCAAACGCCCTCGGACCACCTCTCCAGTGCCGACTGAAAAGGCGCCGAAGCAGCCCAGGGCGGCCTCGTCGAAGCCGATCAAGCTCCTGCCGAAGATGAAGGTGTCCATCCCCACCATATCAGGGTAACCGTGCTGCTTAAGTCTTCTTATTTTGTGTGAACTTTGTCTCTGGTCGGCGCTGAAGTTAGTCGACTGATCCTTTGGAGTTGCAGTGCTGCTACTTCTGAAACCTCAGCCCGGGCTGATGACCACGAGATGGAGGACGCAGCAACTTCGAAACCAGGTACTGTATTCTTAACGCCGTTCTTAGTCGACTGACTCGCGATCTCTGATCCTGATTCTGCTCCGTAGCTCCACCCAATGTTGTTATCGATCTCCCTGATGATGATGAGGATGAAGAACCACTGAAGCGCAGGAGGAGTCGGTAAGCGTCCGCCAGTAAGGTGCCTCAGGATGTGACGGCGCTTGAGATTCTGACTGCGGAGGAAGAGAACACCACTCGACACACGGTGTCCTTCACAGATCCATTGACGAGTGCTCAGCAGCCCTCCCTCTTCACGACGCACCACGTCCCAGAGGACCAAGCTGGCGCGGCGAAGGAAGCGATACGCCAGGCGGGAATCATGATGGAGCAGTTCAAGACCATCCGGGATGCGAGCCAGGCAGCTTATGACGCCAGTTCTGCCCTCCAAAGCAATGTTCAGGTCAGTCGACCACCGTTTGTTCTGTTGGATATGCTACCAAAAACTTTTCCTTTCCGGAATTTATAGTAGTCACCCACTGGGTGTGTCAATTAAACTCCGTGTTAGCGGGGGCACGCTGAGTGCACCCGCTGGGTGTAGTCCCCAAGGCTAAGGTCGACTGCTGGCAGTCGTCCTTAGGCTTTATGATGTCAATCTTTCTGTCAGTCGACTATGTCGACTGGATTTCACAAACCGGTGGGGGCACGCTGAGTGCACCCACTGGGTGTAGTCCCCGAGACTGTGGTCGACTGCTTGCAGTTGATCACAGTCTTAAAGAATACATCTCTCTCTTTTTTTTTTTTGAGGTCGACTGGTCGACTTTATCTTCAACAGGATTAGTGGGGGCACGCTGAGTGCACCCACTGGGTGTAGTCCCCGAGACTACGGTCGAATGCTTGTATTCGGCTGTAGTCTTAGAAACATGTGTTTTTCCCCTTTTCACTCGGAAGTGAATTATATTTGACATTTAGTCGATTGGTTCTTCGCAGAACTCCTGTGATCTTGTGGCTCGCTACTCTGAGCTGGAAAACAAGCACACTCAACTCGAGCTGAGCTTGAAGTTGGTTCAGGAGAAGCTGACGAAGGCAAAGGAGGAGACCAAAGGTATGTTTGGTGAGACCCTGACGACTGCTTTTCCCCTTGCTTGTTTCAAAATCTGACCTTGCTATAACTTGCAGGTAAAGTAAGGGAGGCCCAACAGAAGAAAGACCTCGAACTAGCTGAGAAGATCAAGCTTGCTGACGAGAAGTTAGCTTCAGTCACCAAGCTTGAACAAGACAATACCAATCTGAAAGCTGCTCTTGGGATCGCCAACAAGGAGGTCAGTCGACTAAAAGCTGATAAAGCTGCCCTGACCGACCAAGTCAGCAAATTGACTGGGAAGAAAACTGATCTGGAGGCCTTCCTGAGTGGTCTTGCCAAGAAGCTGTTTCTTATGCTTGAAGGTAAACCTCTATGCTCGGCAAACATTTCCAATCATGGTTTTTCCATTCGACCATCCCCTTGACTCAGTGATCATCCTTGCAGAATTTTGCCAAAACTTTGAAGAAGAAACTAGTCGACTGGAGCCAAACCTCGACCCCGTCAATTCTCCGGTGAACGACGAAGTTGCCATGGATGTTTTCCGACTGGAGTCTCGTGTTGCAGCTGTCGTGGACTATCTCGCAAGGCTGAAGGCCGCCACATCTCGCATCGACTCGACACTCTGGCCTGAGGAGACACTTCAGAATGACCCTGAGTCGCTGATGGCCCACTTGAACACGATCCCTGGTCGAGTGCAGGAATGGAAGAAGTCCTCGGCTCGGTGTGGTGCAGATGTTGCTCTGTGTCTGGCCCGAGTCCACTGTAAAGATGCGCGAGAAGAGAAGCTGGCGGCCCTTCGGGTGGCCAACACCAAGAAACACGACTTCAGGTCCTTTATGGAAACTTTCCTTGCAGCTGCCACTCGGATCGCCGACGGAATTGACCTTGATGAATTCGTTGCACCTTCCAGCCCTCCACAGGAGGGGTAAAAAACTTCTTCTGGCTCGACGCTTTAAATTTGCCTCGGTATGCCGAGTGGAATTGTAACCGATAAACCTTAACAGGCTTAACGCCTGAGCACTCTCGGTTCCTTTAGATATCGATTCAAACTTGAATTTGGTGCTTGAATACGATTGCCTTTGGCTCTAAATGTCTTTTGCAGGTTCAAAGCAAGGCGCCTTTACTGCAATCGACTTATTCTTTAGTCCACTTAGGCGAGCACTGGGCTGTGGCTAAGCCTCCGAGTGGAAGCCCGGCTTACCACTCGGTAGGATTTCTATAACTTAGGTGAGCACTGGGCTGCAGCTAAGCCCCCGAGTGAGAGGTTTACTCTTCACTCGGTAGGATTTTGATAACTTAGGCTAGCACTGGGCTGCAGCTAAGCCTCCGAGTGAGAGGTTTGCTCTTCACTCGGTAGGATTTTTATGACTTAGGCGAGTGCTTGGACTGCAGCTAAGCCTCCGAGTGAGAGGGTCGCTCTTCACTCGGTAGGATTTTTGTAACTTAGGCGAGCACAGGGCTGCAGCTAAGCCCCCGAGTGAGAGGGTTGCTCTTCACTCGGTAGGATTTTTATAACTTAGGCGAGCACAGGGCTGCAGCTAAGCCTCCGAGTGAAAGTCTGGCTTACCACTCGGTAGGATTTTGATAACTTAGGCGAGTGCTTGGACTGCAGCTAAGCCCCCGAGTGAGAGGTTTGCTCTCCACTCGGTAGGATTTTGACAAACTTAGGCGAGTCCTTGGACTGCAGCTAAGCCTCCGAGTGGAAGTCTGGCTTACCACTC
>NC_041384.1:1672107-1687411 GCF_002162155.2 Triticum dicoccoides | reverse complement strand
GGTAGGATTTTTATAACTTAGGCGAGCACAGGGGTGCAGCTAAGCCTCCGAGTGAAAGGTTTGCTCTCCACTCGGTAGGATTTTGACAAACTTAGGCGAGTGCTTGGACTGCAGCTAAGCCCCCGAGTGAGAGGGTTGCTCTTCACTCGGTAGGATTTTTATAACTTAGGCGAGCACAGGGCTGCAGCTAAGCCTCCGAGTGAAAGTCTGGCTTACCACTCGGTAGGATTTTGACAAACTTAGGCGAGTCCTTGGACTGCAGCTAAGCCTCCGAGTGGAAGTCTGGCTTACCACTCGGTAGGATTTTTACAAACTTAGGCGAAACGGATTCGCAGCTAAGTCACCCACTGAGGGGGAATTTTATTGGACAAAAATAGAAAGTGACAGAAATTATGGAGGAACTATGACACTATTATTTTGAGGTCCATGAACTACAGAAGTACTTTATTGCAACTCATCCGAGTGTTAAAACTTAAGTATAAAATGGGCGGAGTAGTTCCGCGTTCCAAGCTCGGGGCTCGTCGATATTATGCTCGACGTTGTAAAGACGGTACGCCCCGTTGTGGAGAACCTTGGTGACGATCAAGGGACCTTCCCAAGAAGGAGCAAGCTTGTGTGGTTTGTGCTGATCCACTCGGAGAACTAAATCTCCTTCCTGGAAGGCTCGACCTCTCACATTTCTGGCGTGGAAACGACGCAAATCTTGTTGGTAGATGGTCGAACGGATCAGAGCCATCTCCCTTTCTTCCTCTAAAAGGTCGACTGCGTCCTGCCGCGCTTGTTCAGCCTCTGCTTCGTTGTAGATTTCAACTCGAGGAGCATTGTGGAGAAGATCACTCGGCAAGACTGCTTCAGCTCCGTAGACCAAGAAGAATGGAGTTCTTCCGGTCGACCGATTAGGTGTAGACCAAGAAGAATGGAGTTCTTCCGGTCGACCGATTAGGTGTGGTCCGCAGCCCCCAAAGCACTGAGGGAAGTTCGTCGACCCAAGCTCCAGCCGCGTGTTTGAGATCACGCATCAGTCGAGGCTTCAATCCCTTAAGAATCAGTCCATTAGCTCGCTCTGCTTGTCCATTCGACTGCGGATGGGCGACTGAAGCGTAGTCGACCCGTGTGCCTTGGGAGTTGCAGAAATCTCTGAATTCCTCTGAGTCAAAGTTCGACCCATTATCCGTAATGATGCTGTGCGGGACTCCATATCTGAATATTAGTTCCCTGATGAAGCTAACAGCAGTACCGGTGTCAAGGCTCTTGATTGGTTTAGCCTCGATCCACTTGGTGAACTTGTCGACTGCCACCAGTACATGCGTGAAGCCACTTCGTCCTGTTCTCAAAGGACCGACCATGTCCAGTCCCCATACTGCGAAAGGCCAGACGAGTGGGATGGTCTTCAGAGCCGACGCAGGCTTGTGCGACATATTCGAGTAGAACTGACATCCCTCGCACTTATCCACTATTTCTTTTGCCATCTCATTCGCCTTTGGCCAGTAAAATCCGGCTCGGTATGCTTTGGCCACGATGGTCCGAGAGGACGCATGATGACCACAGGTCCCCGAGTGGATATCATTGAGGATGAGTCGACCTTCTTCTGGTGTTATGCACTTCTGACCGACTCCAGTCGCGCTTTCTCTGTATAACTGTCCTTTGATTACGGTAAAGGCCTTAGATCGACGGACGATCTGTCGAGCCTCTTCCTCATCCTCCGGAAGCTCTTTTCTTAGGATATATGCGACATACGGAACTGTCCAGTCGGGAATGACCACCAAAACCTCCATGATCAAGTCGACCACCGCAGGGACTTCAACTTCAGTCGGATCTGTGGCACTCTTGGGATGTGGAGTTTCTTCGGTGAAAGGATCTTCTTTGACTGACGGAGTGTGTATATGCTCCAAGAACACACCACTCGGAATGGCTTCTCTCTTGGAACCTATCTTTGCTAGATCATCAGCTGCTTGATTTTTCAGTCGGGGTATATGATGGAGCTCCAACCCCTCGAACTTCTTTTCCAGCTTCCTCACTGCACTGCAGTATCCAGTCATGGCTGGGCTTCTCATGTCCCACTCTTTCATCACCTGGTTGACCACTAAATCCGAGTCGCCATAGACCATCAGGCGACGGACGCCGAGTGAAATGGCCATGCGCAACCCATATAAGAGGGCCTCATATTCTGCCTCATTGTTGGAGGAATCAAAGTGAATCTGGAGCACATATCTGAGCTTATCTCCTCTGGGGGAAACCAGGACAACCCCAGCACCGGAACCATTCAACATCTTAGAGCCATCAAAGAACATGGTCCAATGCTCCGAGTGAACTTCAGTCGGCTGCTGTTGTTCAATCCACTCGGCAAGGAAATCTGCTATTGCCTGGGACTTAATGGCTTTCTTTGCCTCAAACTTGATATCAAGGGGAAGAAGTTCAATCGCCCATTTGGCCACTCGACCAGTTGCATCTCTGTTGTGCAAAATCTCTGATAGTGGAGCGTCGCTGACGACTGTGATGGAATGATCGGAAAAATAATGAGCAACCTTCTTTGTGGTCATGTATATTCCATACACAAGCTTCTGATAATGAGGATATCTCTGCTTGGATGGAGTCAAGACTTCAGACAAATAATACACTGGGCGCTGAACTTTGAGAGCTTTTCCTTCTTCTTCCCGCTCGACCATAAGCACAAACTGACGACTTGTCCTGTGGCTGCGATATAGAGCAACAGAGGCTCTTTGCTGATTGGAGCAGCAAGCACCGGCTGGGTGGAGAGCAGAGCTTTTAGCTCGGCAAACGCTGCATCAGCTTCTGGAGTCCACTCGAACTTGTCTGTCTTCTTCATCAGTCGGTAAAGAGGCAATGCCTTTTCACCGAGTCGTGAGATGAATCGACTTAATGTGGCCAAGCATCCAGTAAGCTTCTGGACATCGTGCACTCGCACAGGGCGTTTCATTCGGAGAATAGTGCCAATCTTCTCTGGGTTAGCGTCGATTCCCCGTTCGGAAACGAGAAAACCGAGTAACTTGCCACCAGGAACTCCAAATGTGCACTTTGATGGATTGAGCTTGATATCATATCTTCTGAGGTTGACAAATGTTTCGGCGAGATCAGCGAGCAGGTCGGAACCTTTTCGTGACTTGACAGCAATATCATCCATATATGCTTCCACATTCCGACTGATTTGAGTGAGTAGACACTTCTGAATCATTCGCATAAATGTGGCTCCGGCATTCTTGAGGCCGAATGGCATGGTGATATAGCAGAAGCACCCGAATGGAGTGATGAAAGCTGTTTTTACCTCGTCAGGTCCGTACAGACGGATCTGGTGGTACCCGGAGTAGGCATCTAAAAAAGATAGCCTCTCGCATCCCGCGGTCGAGTCAACAATTTGATCTATGCGAGGGAGAGGAAAATGATCTTTCGGGCAGGCCCGGTTGATGTGCTTGAAATCAATGCACATTCGGAGCGACTTGTCCTTCTTAGGAACCATGACGACATTAGCGAGCCACTCGGAGTGGTATATCTCTCGGATAAATCCTGCCGCCAATAGTCGAGCCACTTCTTCACCAATGGCTTTTCTCTTCTGGACGGCGAACCGCCGAAGATGCTCTTTGACTGGTTTTGCAGATGAGTCGACTCTTAGGCGATGCTCAGCCAGTCCCCTGGGAACACCTGGCATGTCAGCGGGCTTCCATGCAAAAATGTCCCAGTTCTCACGGAGGAACTGGATGAGCGCTTCTTCCTATTTTGGGTCGAGTGTTGTGGAGATGCGGGTCGGAGCTGCATCGGGGTCGGTCGGGTGAATGTGAACAGGCTTCGCCTCACCGGACGACTGGAATGCAGACTCTGTGGCGGGTTTCTTTGATCGCAGCAAGTCACTCGGATCTGCATTTTGCTTGTATTCCTCGAACTCGACCGCTGTCACCTGGGAATCGGCAATCTTGGAGCCCTTCTGAAAGCACTCTTCTGCCTTTTTCCTATCACCGGTGACAGTGATCACTCCTTTGGGGCCGGGCATCTTCAATTTGAGGTACACGTAACATGGTCGAGCCATGAACCGTGCGTAAGCTGGTCTCCCCAAAATGGCATGATATGCACTCCAAAAATCCACGACCTCAAACGTCAACTTTTCTTTGCGAAAATGTTTCGAATCACCAAACACCACGTCCAAAGCTATTTGGCCGAGTGACTCGGCTTTCTTCCCTGGTATAACTCCATGAAAGCTCATGTTACTAGTGCTCAGTCGGGACATCGGAATGCCCATTCCTTTCAGTGTGTCTGCATACAACAAATTGAGCCCGCTTCCACCATCCATCAGCACCTTTGTCAGTCGGGTGCCTTCGACAACTGGATCGACCACCAAAGCTTGCCTCCCAGGGGTGGCAATATGAGTCGGGTGATCAGATTGGTCGAATGTGATGGGTATTTGAGACCATTTCAGATAATTTGCTTTTGCTGGGGCAACCATGTTCACCTCTCGGTTAATGACTTTCAGTCGACTCCTGCTTTCCACATCTGCAAAGATCATCAGAGTGGAGTTGATATGCGGATATCCTTCCTCACTATCCTCCTTGTCTTCAGCCTTGTCCGACTCCTTCTCCTTGTCCTTAGACTGTTTTCCCTGAAACTGCTGGATCAGGAGTCGACATTGGCGAGTGGTGTGCTTCGGGTAGATGATATTCCCCTCTTCGTCTTTCTTCGTGTGGATGTGACATGGCATATCCATTACGTCGTTCCCTTCTTTATCCTTTACCTTCTTGGGGTTCCAGGATCCTTTTGGTTTCCCCTTAAACTTTCCCTGAGTCACGGCCAAAGCCTCTCCAGGAGCTGCCGGTTCAGCCTTCCGCTTCTGTTTCCGACTGGTGTTTCCTTTTTCCGACTGACTCGGCTTGTGCTTGCCGCTTCGGAGTCGGTCTTCTTCTTCGCCGTTGGCGTACTTGGTAGCAATCTCCATCATCCGACTCAAGGTCATGTCACCGGTTCGACCAAACTTCAAACTCAGTTCTCTGTTCTTGACGCCATCTTTGAAGGCGCAGACTGCCTGATGATCAGACACATTCTCCACAGTGTGGTGTAAAGTGATCCACCTCTGGATATACTCTCTGAGAGTCTCATTAGCCTTCTGCACGCAGATTTGCAACTCTGTCAATCCAGCTGGTCGCTTGCAAGTTCCTTCAAACGTTCTGATGAACACTCGGGACAGATCTTCCCAAGTGTAAATGCTGCTAGGAGGTAATTGAGTCAACCATGCCCTGGCAGAACCTTCCAGCATGAGGGGCAAATGCTTCATGGCCACTTCGTCGTTCCCACCACCAATCTAAACTGCCACTCGGTAGTCTTCAAGCCAAGTTTCAGGCTTAGACTCACCAGTGAACTTGCTGACTCCTGTTGCCAACCTGAAATTGGGAGGGATAACTGCGGCTCTGATAGCTCTGCTGAAACATTCAGGACCAGAAACATGCACTCGACTGCTTGTGGGTGCATCTCTGTCGAGTCCGCCTCGATGGGCTCTGTTCCGGTCGACCAAACCTTGCACGATAATGGATCGCGCGTCGAAGCCTGGTTCTCTGGGGTCGACTGGAACCCTTCGCCCTGTACTGTACTGACGCATGTCATCTTGCTGCCGAGGAGCGTAAGACCCACCCCTCGGAGGGGAATTGGGCACTCGACGCCTATCATCTCGGTCGAGTCGGTCGCCATATTGATCTCGCCGATTCTCGCGCCCTTCACGCCGCGGGGGCGATCTGGGGCTATGAGCCGACTGAACCGTATTCACAGTGACGGATCGACTGTGAATTCTATTGCGCGACTGAGACACGGCTGAATTCTGATCTCCTGCTGCCCGGAGCAGATCCCTGATCTGCAGCAAACCTCTGCCCGCTTCCGACTGCGAAGGCTGGATGGACTCTGCTATACGGGTCGCAGCTGCTAAATTCTGGATTGGGGTTCGATATACCTGAGTCGGCGGGAAGAGTTGACGCCGACTGGTGTCGGGAACTCATTGCCGCGCGCGCTCGTCGAGTGCTCGCTGAAGATTCTCCAGTCGAGTGCGTTCGGCCAAATTGGCCAGACGTGCCTCCTCCAAGGCACGAGCCTCGGGGGTTTCTCCTGCGATGGGAGTACGCAGGGCATCCACGTTCCTGCGGCGAAGTTCCTCTCTTTGCAGAGAGTCGAGTGGCTCGGGCTGGTACTCTTCGTGGCCTCGTGCGGGGTCGCCTCCGTCATCTGCTCCACCATCACGGGCGAAGCCAGGGGGACTGCGGGGCCCGTCGACCATCAAGATTTCCGCCGCTGGATCACTGCTACCGCACTCGGATGCAGTCTCTACGGAGCCAGTCGACAGATCGAACAAGCCGTAGAGAGATTCGTTGGGCTCGATTGCCGCAACTTGGGTGGTGGCCGATTGGCGAGCCACCGCGTGCCTCACCCATCGCTGAAGCCTCGACCGGCCCGAGCGCTTGCGCTGGCGGGAGACCGGGAGGGTGGACGATGGAGGGGTCGACGGTTGCCGCAGCAGAACGCCGCGGACACATGCGCGAAAATGCGTCGCACCGCGGACGGGGAGCGCATCAACGTCGAGTGGAGCCTCCTGGAGCCACGCGGAGTCGTCGGCGATGAAGGTGAGAGTGCCGAGACGGATCTCTCGACCCTCGACCAAAACTCCAGCAGACACCATGATGAAAGTACTCGGAAGAATCGCAACTTCTCCACAAAATCTCTAAAACACCTGCCCCAAGGTGGGCGCCAACTGTCGTGGTTCTAAGCCTGACAGTAGAGTGGGGGGTAGGTATGGAGAGGCAAGGTCCTAGCTATGGAGAGGTTGTAAACATAAGGGATGTACGAGTTCAGGCCCTTCTCGGAAGAAGTAATAGCCCTACGTCTCGGAGCCCGGAGGCGGTCGAGTGGATTAAGAGTATATGAGTTACAAGGTGCCGAACCCCTCTACCTGTGGAGGGGGGTGGCTTATATAGAGTGCGCCAGGACCCCAGCCAGCCCACGTAGGAGAGGGTTTAAGGGGAGTTAAGTCTGGGGCGTTACTGGTAACGCCCCACATAAAGTGTCTTTACTATCATAAAGCCTACTTTATTACAGGCCGTTGCAGTGCAGAGTGCCTCCTGACCTCCTGGTGGTCGAGTGAGACTTCGTGGTCGAGTCCTTCAAGTCAGTCGAGTGAGTCCCTCGTTGGTCGACTGGAAGGCGACCTCTTCTAAGGGTGTCCTTGGGTAAGGTACTTAGATCAGGTCCATGACCCTACCCTAGGTACATGACCCCATCAGGGAGCGCCTTGGACTGGGGCAGCGGCGTCGACGGTGTGCCAGCTGCTGCACGGAGGCGAGAGCTGTCCGGGCCTCTGAGGGCCCGGCCGGGCCTGTGAGGCCACGGGCCGGGTAGGCTCCTGCTTTGGCGTCCGGCCGGCTACCGTCATGGACGGTGGAGGTGGGGCCCTCCCGTATGCTGACGGTGCTGCTGCCCTAGTCCCGGCTCCTCTTCTTCGTTGTGCAGTCCATCTTCGCGGTGCCGTGGTGAGATAGCGCGGGAAGCTTCGTGTCCGTGTTGGCGCAGGATGGTGGTCGGTTTGGTGGCGTGTTACGGAGTGCCTGAGGTGGAGGATGGGATCGGAAGAAATCTATGTTGGCTTGGCCGACACCGACGCGGTGGCGCCTGAGGGTGCCATCGGACCTTCCTGGAGGGCGTCAGGGCTACCCTTCCTCTCTCCTCGCCGTGTACCGGGGGAAACCCTTAGCAGCAGCGTCGCCATCGTCGCATCCCTTCTTGGAGGTGTTGATTGGTACCAGCGCTTCGGAGTCACGGAGTTTGGTGGGCGATCTCAAGTGGATGTAGCGGCCGTGAGGCTTCGTCGTTTTTGTCGATCCTCCGTTACCGGCATTTGTTTCTTTTCTTTTTTCTCTTTCTTTATTTTGGGCGTGCTTGTGCTGTTTCCGTCCCAGCACTTATCGTTGGTTGTATCGCATAGTTGCTTTGGAATACAAAGCGGGAGAAAACTCTTTTTCTCAAAAACGTTAGTGCCACATTCGAAAGACATACAAAGTTCAACAACGGAGAGGCTTACGTTCGCTCAAACAGTGTTAGATTTGTTCAAGTTTCGAGGTGGAGTCATTTAGAGCCGAGCTTTTAAGAAAGTGCCAATTAAATTTCAATTATTACGCGCATATATTACCGAGTGTCACATTCTATTGTCCACTAACACGTCACTAGCTGACTAGCGTGTGTGTGCGCGCCAAGATAGTTTGTCTTGTTAGGCTACTCATAGTAGGGAGTTTCATATACTAGTATTATATGTATGATACTAGTATATGATGCTACCTTCATAATGCATAGTATCATAGAGTATTATCATAGATTATCTTATTTATTGACATGCATAACACAAAGTAGCATAGCATTTAATATGATACAGTATCTACCTACGTTACTCTAATCCTCTTCCTTTTCTATAATTCTTTGCCACATCAGTGTGTTTGTTATTCTCAAGTGTATGATACTAGCTAAGATACCTCCACTATGGCCAGACTTACGTATTGATCTACTTGCATTCACACTACTATACTGACATTGACACGCATGCGAGATGCCGATTCACCGACTTTAAGCACATTATAGTATAGCTAGCGGCTATTAATAGAAGATGTGTCATGGTTTTCATGTCATGGAAGATAGCAAGAGCGACATAAGATTATTTTTTAGGTGTGTTGATAACCACACGAGACAAAAGAAGGATCAAGCTAAACAAATAGATGTGGCATTTGGGTTAAGCTGTACACCTCCGCCCGCTGCCGATTTCGGGCATAGGTAAAACTAGTACAAATGCCCGTCCATTGCATCGGGCGAAATATTAAGTATAAATTGCTCCACGTGCCATTATGCAATATTTTTGTAATAGAATTTTTGCAAACTTTAAAAATAAGGTCAATGTAACCATTGAGTGTAGCAATTATGATCTTGACACACCGCGGTCTAGCAGTGTTCGTGCAACAGAACTGTAATGACTCAAATTGCTATATTTCCTCTAAAAGAAACAAAACAAAGCAACTTGCAAAAAGTAAGGCTTGACAATGTTTTTATCTGTGGGGATGACCGGCCCTGTTTGTCCTTCCTAGGTTGCGACACCGGAACGACCCAATACAAATTATGGAATGCTGCTAGTAATTACAAATACTTTTTAACAGACATTTTGTCTCATAAGACCACACGTAGCTGAGTGCCTGAGTCAAGCATAAAAGGATATCTCAAACCAGGTCTGTCCAAAATGTCCATTCATGCCCATGTAGCCACATCACACATCAACAAAAGTTCATCCAAATAGAGCTCAGCAAGAAAGGCACATATAATGGCAAACATGGAAACATGAAACGGAAGTACATGACTATAGAATCTATCAAAGAAAAGAAAATACAGCCTTGATGGGGAAACCAGTTCATACTGTTGCACTCCAAAAAAATATTGAAGAAAACCGAGAAGGTCAGCCTCTAGAAAACTTTTGAAGATAAATCAGACTAAAGAGTTATCACTTAGACTCTACCCAAATTGGAGATAAAAGATGTAGTGAACAGTAAGGAAATTCTGTGGTGTGTGCGATTAGACATGCCTAACTTTAAGCTTAAATTAGAATTCATGCATGCGAAATAACATCTCTGTGCAACATGCACGTGCTATTTCTGATACCTTGCTCTGAAGTGTATTAAATTATCAACGGACAATGGCTGCACATGTATTGATTAGGGGTCATCACGGATTGGAAGGAGGTCTACAACAGTACCTTGCTCTGAAGTGTATTTGCTAGGATTTTGATTTGGATAGGTACAAGATCAAGGAGGTCCTTACAGGGGCAGTGGAGAGGTGGGTGAATACCTGCGCTGGGCCGAGCTGGGTACCCAAACATGGCGAGTGGACTGGGACCAAAGCAGCGCGCCGTCCGGGATCCGGGTCCTCTCCTCCGACTTAACCTCTTCATGAAAGAAAGAAAGAAAGAAAGAAAATACCTTGGACCCAAAGAAGCTGAGTATGCACGGCAAGATGTATAGCAACCCCTGAGATGATACGAAACCTCGCCCATTGCTTAATCTCCTGCCAACCAGACGCACAAACAGAGTACACGGAACCAGCATACACATACGCTCTTCATAGCATACAAAAACAGAAGTACCAATTCAAGGAAAATCTTGTAGTACAGTCTATCAGAACACAACATATACACGCATGTACACCATGATCATCACTAAAAACAGGCCACTCCGGCTGGCAAAGAAGTGGCAGCAAAGCTCCCGACAGTACACTTGTCGTCGTCAGGTTTTTCTTTCTATACTTAACATGTAGACCTCAGAGTCATTTACTTATCCATAAGGTACAGTCTCTTGCGATCATCATCTGCGTATCCAGAGTAGCTATTTTGCTGATGAGAGAGCCCCTGTCATCTAGGGTAGGACGCAAGAAGACATCTACCTCTGTCACGGACTCACGGTATCTTTTTCTTCGTCGTCATACACCAGAGCTTGGCTGAAAGACTGCAGTGCAGCGATGAGGACAGAGGAAGCTTCTTCTGTGTCCATGGGATCATCATCTTCAGTTTCTGATTCATCCTGTGACAAAGAGGGATTTCAGTGCATGCAAGAAAAGCTGTGCAAGGCTACAGATTCTGATGATACAACATCAATTTACTTAAGCTCTTACACGGGCAGTGAAGGTCAAGGTGAACCTAAGGAAATATCATAGAAGGCAAAAAAAAGTTGAAAGAAGACGATCAAATTAAAATCATGTAACTAAATACATAGAAGAATCTTCTTATAAATAAATCACGAAACCAATATTTTGTCCGATATTCAAAGAGCTATGTTTGATTGACTCTTCTATATTGTACAATTCTCTATGGCAACAGATAAATGAGAGCCAAAAGAGTATTATTAAAATTGCATGCATGCCTTATCATTCTTGAGAAAATTTGTAGCTCATGCCTCATGACATTTAGAAGAAAATTTTGGATAACATGTAGGTGCTAGCACTTTGCAGAAGGTATCACAAAACATATAATCGCACAACAATGGTTCACATGATTACAGAAAAATTGAGAGAGAGAGAGAGAGAGAGAGAGAGAGAGAGAGAGAGAGAGAGAGAGAGAGAGAGAAGCAGCAACTGGTTGGAGTTTGAGAAGAACTGCAGCAACGGGTTTGAGAAGAGCTTCAGAAGAAGTGCAGCAGCAGCAGCAGCTCTAGGAGAGATGGGACAGCCATAGCCAGCAATGAGCAGAGAGGAGAGGCAGCAGAGCCAAGGCAAGACTACTACGGAACCTACGACTAAGTCGGACTATATACTTTTACGATTGATGGGCATGCTCGCGACTTCACCCATAATAATTCAAAAAAAGTTGAATCCTTCATTTTTCAAATTTGAGCATTGGCGCATATCCACTGTATGGATTAGTCATATTATCAGGTTGGATAAGTATATTACTCAACCTTCATGAATATTTTCCTTTTGCTTTCTTTTCGGTGTTTTCTTTCTATCTCTCCCACAACCCCCTGTATCCTCTTTTATGTCTCCGCTACAGTTGAGTAATACATGGTTCAGGCCGGCGTAAGCCCGCCGTAGACGAGTCAAAAAAAATTAGTAAATTTGTCACATATACACAGTTTGTCGAACCAATTCCAATAATGATCAATAGACATGCATATCTCTGGAAAAAAAGGAACACACATGCATACAGTGGAAGTGTCTCAAGGGCCAAACTATTGTGGAAACTATCATAGCAGAAATCATATTTTTCTTAATTTGGACTAAAAGAGGATGTACAAATTCTTAAATCTGTAGAAAATTATATATTCATAAAATTCACTAAGTGATTGTGTAGAGAATTATAGATTCATCAAATTCTTAAATCAGTATTTTCATAAAACAACATCTGTTAATTTGGAACTATTTGATGTTGATTGTTCGTAAGCCCATTTAGTTAGAGAAGGTTCTCAATCGGATACCATCCCGCTTTCATTCAATTAGGTTCAGCAAATTCCTGTTATTACCTTGACAGTGCCCACTGCTGGACAGAGTTAATATTTTTGGCAAGAAATCTCTGTCATAAATGAGTCCAAATTTATCTATATGTATTATGTATGTCCCCAATAATAGAAAAACAGTCTGGTCCTCTTCCTCTCTAGCAAATCTTCGTCAGTGACGGGGATATGCCAATAACCTTTCTCCGATTTCTAAGTTTCAGAGGTAAAGGGTGAAACAATTAGAAAGTCAACAAAAGGCTAGATGAATCTGATTGAAGAACAAAAGACAACAGAATATCTTGTTGTGCATAAATCATCAATTATATGTCCAATTAGTACTGTCCAGTTAAAGGTCCAAGCAAGAATCATAGATCTTACAACTGTACTTCCGAAAAGAACCATTCAATGTCAGATTTTTATCATTGATAAACGTCAGAATCTCATATCATACAGTGATAATCCTCCTAGATTAGGATTATACCAAATTAGTGAATGAATAAAATAACTACAATTTGGAGCTTCAAGTAAAACAAACAGTTAACTTAATTCTCTAGTCGACGGCTATGTTGGTACCTGAAGAATCATTCTGCCCCTGCTGTTAGTTCAGTACCTTGGTCCCTCATTCTTGGCGCAGCATCCGATCCCAAATCTCCAACCTGGTAGCGAATTCTGGTCAACAAATAGTAGCATGGAATACTTCTACAACTAACTTAGAATCAGACAAGACATGCTTACCATGTTGGCGTATATGACACTGGAACCACTCATGCAACCATTGTCTAGATGCGTCTCTTTAGGTTCGAAACTCTGAATTTTAGAGATGCACTTCTCTGAAAGCATAAAGATGCCATATCAGACTCAACACTTGGCTCAACAAATCATACAGTTGGGTGCAAATATTTATACTACTTTCATGTGCAAATCCAAGTGAGAGTAGTATATTGGCAATCCATATTTCAGATGGAAACGGGGAAAACAGAAGTGTGATTTTAGAGGTGAATACCTTATCCTCCAGCTCATGGATAAAATAGCCGCAGTCAGATGCGTGCTAGGCGACAGCCTCCTGCTCGGAGGTCGTGGCTCTTCTTCCACCTCCCTCTGCGCCCGTTGATCTAGATGCAACAGGGAGTGCCGCATCCTCGTGCGACAGATCGATTGACCCGACTCCCGCCTCTTCCTCGACCTCTTTGCTGCGTGGGCGGCAAGACGACGACGTGCAAGAGAGGAGTTGGGGAAGAAAGAAAGAAGGAGCGGCAGAGGAGGCATGCGGCTCCCGAGCTCAACGCCGCCTCCCCGCCATGGCCACCGCCCCCTGCAAGCTTGCAGCGCCGTGGTCCGTGGCTTCGACGCCGGCGAACTCCTTGCCCCGGCCGACTCTCCATTTTCTCCTCCTTCATCTCCATGTGCGCCTCCCGCCTCGCTGCTGCCGCTTGATGCCGCGCCCGAGCGCAGCGCTGCCTCGACGCCTCGCTGCTGCATCCCGGGAGCGCAGCGCCGCATCCCCGCCTCGCTGCCGCGAACTGACGCGGCCGCATCTCCCAAGCCCAGCGCCGTCTCCCGCGAGCCCACTCGGAGTTGTCGCCGCCCGCCGCGCTGGAAAGGAACGTCTGGATAAGATAGAATAAAGGACTGCGGGTTGATTTCTTACAAACGTAGGATTTTTTTGTAAAATCAAAACGTTTTCTCAGATCCACTTAAATAGGGACCGCGGGTTGAATTCCCGAAAACAAAAGAACTTTCTGCAAAATTGCTAACGACGTATTACCAAAAGCATTAGCTGCTTTATTAGTAGGGAAAGATAACAAAGTCTTCTGTGATCTTAAATTCAGCACTAAGTAAACAAAATTACGTCACCATGTTTCCTCTGAAACCCTTGTAAAGTAATATAAGCACCTTTTTTTTTGTTTTAGATGGCCTTAAGATACCGAAGATAAGCAGAGAAGTGTTATTTAGTAGAAACTATCCATGGAAATCTATGTAAAATGGCGTGGATATAAAAATCATACACTATACTACTAGTACATAAGTTGTGTAAAAATGTTGCATCTCAATCTTCACACAGTAACTGATTTTTATGATTTTAGTAGACGCGGTGCACGTGGTTATTATTTTATAAAATTTAGCATTGGATTTTTTTACCAAACACGTAAATTCATACCTTTTTCATTATTTCCCAAACATAGAATAATGTTTTTTCTTAAGGTATTAGAAAGGGGTTTTAGATGTGCCCAACTTTTAAGAATGGGCCCTCGATGAAGGTGTCCATACTTCAACCATAAATACTTTCCTTCCTTGAAGTAGTCTAGCACAAATTCACCTTTTTTTCTAGCAAAACAATTACTTGTAGTGATGCATTTATTGTCAAAGACACTATAAAACTAATCCAACAAAAGAATTACAAAATATAAACACAAAAGTAAATGAACACCATAGCTTGATGCACGACAGGAGTAGGTTTTTAAGCAAGTGATGGTTAATTAGCTAGCAACCAATCCATTTCGCCCTTTAAATATAAAAGATGAACAAATGGACATGTGGACATGTTCTTTCCTGGTTTAGCACTCGGCCCACCATAGCAAGCTCGTCCGATCACTCACACAAGGAAGAAAGTGAAGCACGGAACAGGCCAAAAACCAAAATCCACCACACAACAGTATTCGGCACGTTTACATGCATGGATGCAATAGCATTTGCCTCTCACTTTCATCCATCCCTTTCTCTAATTTGCTCAGTCTTACCGTGTTCTATACTCCCTTGTTTGATACTTTAGTCAAACACACTCCCTTGTTTGATACTTTAGTCAACATATCTTTCTAACATACACTCCTTGACATGACACCACACATGGCAACATATTTTATTTTCTTCTGATTTACTAAAGTTAGCTTTTGACAAAGAATACCAATTAAATTTACTATCAACGTCCAGATGTCAAAGTCTGGGCGTGGAGGGAACAAGATTTATTCCCCTAAATAATGAATTTGGTAATTGAACTACCAAAACATCATATATTTAAGAACGGAGGGAGTAGTTGTATAAAAAAAAACAGGCGAGCATGGTATAGCTAATGTTAGCATGCATAATTCATGGTATTGCTGCTTCTTTGCTCATGGTTGTCCGATAATTAGATGGAGCAAAAAATAAAGCAAACAACACCAGTACAAAATAAATTACATACGGGCAAGTTGAGCATATTTTTGGGCATCTGCACCAAGCAACCACTTAGCCAGAATATCGAGCAATACATGAATATAATCTTATTCTAAAAAAGCTCCAGTTCCATATGAGCTGTTACAGCGCAAAAGTTGGCGATA
>NC_041384.1:1612079-1671719 GCF_002162155.2 Triticum dicoccoides | reverse complement strand
AAGTCTATTCAAGACCCTGGGTGAAGAATACATAATTCTTCACCCCGGTCGAACGAGCCAGCCAGCCGGCAGGCCGACTTGGCTCCATTGCATCGCACACGCCTGCACCACTTTCCAGTCGAGCCCCCACTACCGCAATTTCTAGATCTATTGGGAGCAGAAGAGGCGTGCGGTTCGGAGGTGAGCGGCGGTAGGTTTCGGCGGCGGGCCGACGGCAGCTGCAGGTGGATTCGGATGTGTGCGACGCTGGGGGTGCCTTCGTTGGCTGGTTCCAGCGTGGAGGCGAGCTGCGTTTCGAGAGGCTTCCCGACGGGTGGCAGCCTCGTCGGCCGGCGGCCGCGCCACGACCCGCCTCCACCCTCCACTCCCTTTGTCGCGCTGGCTGTGGCCCGGCCTACGTTGGTTGTCCCCGCCCCCTTCCTACAACCAGCGAAAGCTGACCCCGCGTAAGATCAATGGCCTTCACAGCAGCAACATCTATTCAACGCCCCGAATTCTTCAACCAGTTGGACGAGCTTCCATGGCCTTTTTGTCCTAGCTGCTAAGACATTCAGGTTTCTCTCTTTACCTCTTTCCTTTTGTCCCTTTGTATGTGTGCGCGCGCATATGCAGGACGAGTATTGTGCAGAAAGAGTATAAAGATCAGGAGTCAATTTACATCCTATCTGACATAGATCTTTTTTTACTAGTTAGGTTTATGATTTGGCTCTCGCCTGTGTATAAGTTTATTCCTAATCAGGAATCAGCTACCGTACCACCGTAGCATTTCTCTCATTCTGAATCTTAAATGTATTTTAGAAATACTATATTAATCATTTAATTTATGACATAATTTGAGAATGGTCAAACAAAAGTTGTTGTTTTGTTGCAAACCTAGATGTTTCCATTTTTCAAATGTCATGTAATGTTTCTCATAGGCTCGACATATACATCTGCATTTGTGCTTGGCTGTCTATCCAAATTCAATTTCTTCCTTTATTTTTGTTGGTTCGGTGATGCTTTTTTCTCAGAGCTTAGGTATACTGTTGTTAGCTGAATTTGATCATAGACTGATCTTCTTTCCATGTCATGCAAAAGCAACAACCTTCTCTTTATGTTGTGATTTACAAAATGTTATAGGTATACCGTTTCTAGCTGAATTTAGTTGACTGATCTGATTTCAATGCCATCCGAAACAGCAACCTTCTCTTTATGTTGTGATTTTAAAATTTGTTATAGCTCTGGTTTGAGTGGAACCACTGAAATTCTTGGTGGTGGATGATCAGAAGTTCATTTTTGCTTGCTTGCCATCATGCCATGATTCTTTTTTTTTTTTGCCATGATTCTTGGCCTCGATATGTTCAAATCATGAACCGGGGGGCATCAATTAAAGGTGCATGCACTTCATGTTTTGTGATGCTGAAGATGATGCTCATTTAATCATTTATAGATGTAGATATTGATTTTACATACTATTGATAAAACAGTCTTCCTTGCCTTATGCTCCCTTTTCTCCCTAGCTATTTCATATTAGGTTCTGCCAATTCTCATGGTCCATTGTGCTACCTACTTGTGTAGGTTCCTTGTCTAAACTAATGGTATTATTTACTACATATAGAAGAATATCTTCACCATGGATGTGTGGAGATAGGTAATTTGTGTTGAAACATAATTAATAAGTGCTAAAATAGAGCATGCAGGTTACATTTGTGTGTACCTGTTAGCACCTTTGCCAAGAAAAAAAAAATCTATGCATACAGTTCTGGTCAATGGTAAATAGAGTATCTGAGTGGAAAGGATGGAGCGTGTGCATTAACATTTTTAGCATGATGCTTTATTTTTTAGTCGGTCTATAAACCTTATATTAAGCTGCAGTTTAATGTTTCTAACTGAAAACTGTGACTTACAATTCTTTTGGTGGAATTTCTAAACAATGAGAAGTCCAGACTTGAATTAGGTATTCAAGAGAAGTCCAGACTTGAATTTGAATATGAGCGCGACCTTGAGCAATGGTGCCGATGAGCTGACCCATGCGGCTAGATCCTAGATGAGTGTGAATTGGTTGTCCAATGACTTGCGCTAGAAGGTTGTGGCGTTCACTCCCAGCACGCCCAACAGCCAAGCAATGGCCGCAGTGCTGCCGGATTTCTGGGATGGAGTCGACGGGGAGGGCGGCGAAAAAGACGTGCGCCCACGTGTTGTACTCCCATGGTCTCACTAGTCTACGGCCTGCGGGCTAGGATACAGGTCGAGGGCCTCGGCCGGGCTGCGCAGTTGGTTGGCCTCTAATTTTTTAACACACAAATTGTCCATACTGCTAATACTCCCTCCGTTCGAAAAAGCTTGTCCCTCAAATGGATGTATCTAGCATCAAGTTAGTGCTAAATACATCCATTTGAGGGACAACCTTGGGACAAGCTTTTTCGGACGGAGGGAATACCTTTTTAAGTGAGGGGTAAGTTTTAATCTAAACCATATATCTTTCTCAAAAATTGTGAACTTTCCAAAGAAGGGTGTAATGAAGCACAACTCATAGAATAAATAAATTTAGTAGTATGTAATATAATTATTTAGCATGCACTAGAAGCTGCAGTTGCTTGATTAACCATGATCTAGAATCTTTTTAGGTATATAGCTGGCGTCTTTCTATACGTGCTATGATTTCATACTATTATTTAATTATTGGCTAATCCTAGATTTTAGTCTCTCAGTTTTTGAGTAAGAGTTAATTTACGTTGATCAAATATGATTGAATTCACATTATCCTTTAGGATAAGATTCGATGCGGTAATGCTACTAAGAATATAACACGAAGATACTAGAATAGTACAACTTGTCGTGTGACATTGCTGGGTGCTAGGCCATAAGGGCCACTACATCTTGGGGTATATTTGTATTTTTGGAGAATCAGTCTGGTTGTGCAACTAAAGAAGTTTTCACCAAGTGTGAAGAATCTGATATTTTTGGTAGGGAAAATTGATTTTTTTTCTTTCTAATTGCAAGTTTAGTTCACCAGTAATCTCGTACTTGCTCTCTGTTTTCTGATTTGCCAGGAAAATGAGGAATGGGAACTCTGCCACGAAAGCGAGGTGGTGAAGGTGTTTGTAAGAGACTTGAAGATGAAGAGCAATTATCGAAGTTGTGGTTGTGCAAATAAAACATGGCACCGTGCATAGGTTTGCTGAGACGCTGAGGGATAGACCTGTAGGTTTTCTCTCATCCATAGGTCTACGTACGTTGTACTCATCGGTAAAACACATTGACATAACTCACCATAAGCTGGATGAACAAATATATCGTTTTAATTGGTTTTTGAATAGTTGGTCCTGGGTGAGGATTAAAAATTCCTCACCCAGGTTTCTTCACCCAGGGTGATTTGTCTGGTTCACGAGATGGGTAGGGTGAAGTATAAGAATTCCTCTAACTTACTGCATTTTGTACGTATGAATTTACTGCTATTTCTTCTAAATTGTACTTGGTTTGTTCCTTATGATTAAAATTGGTTTCACTTTCCTGGAACAGACTTTGCAGCCCAATACAAATATACTTCTCTGACTTGGAATAGTTTTTTTTGTGTGTAATTTTTTTTATTACATAGTACAACAGCTTATTGTGTCACTTCTATTCTTGTGAGCCCAAACTGCCTTTGTTTCCTCCCTGCTGTTACATCTATCTTGTTCAAAATCACCAAAACTATTTTTTTGTTTCCTTTTGTTGTTTTACCATGCTTATGAATTGATATATTTTACATTTACCTGCCCTCCCCAAAAACGAATGTTCAGGAGGACTTTTGTTGCTCTAATGCTTCTTCGATGACGGTTTTGCCGTTCTCCCTTGCAGATGGAGATTGCCACATAAAGTGCACCGACGGCTCCAGTTCTTCACCAGATGCTGCATGCCCCGCACCGGCCTCAAGCACGTGAGCCACTATTACCTTGTTCTAACTGGTTAACAAAATCAAATCCATTTGCCCATTTAACTTACTTAGTTAAGTTTTGTTGATAACTAACTTTCATTGTTATTATATACTGCAGTGTCTTTGCCATTCTATTTTATTATACTATAATCTAATTGTCAGGATTTTTTCTATATTTTGGTACATAGATTTTAGGGTCATAGTGCAGTGCTAATGTTTTCCCTGCAGGTCATTTAGTCACCGGATGTTCTATATTTCAACATGTGCATGCTTGCTGTCATGCTCATGTTGTAATCGTGGCCTGTAATCAGTCCATGATCCTTGTGTGATGTGATCGCAGAAGTTGGGCATAACTGCACTATTACGCAAAAGATGTGAATATTAACTTAAGGAGAGGAGATGAAACTCTGGCCGATAGCAAAAATACAAAGCCTGTTTCCAAGTATATTGATGTAATTTCACATCTTGCCCCCATTCCGGGCAGATGCTAATCAACTGAATGTATGCTAACTTTGAGAATGGAGTCACTCTTATTATGTATGCTGCCGCTGTAACCGCATAACATGCATTTCCCATTTTTGTTATGTAAAATTCTGGCAAGAAACTTGTTGGGATTAACTACGATTTTGTCCTATTTACTAGTACTATAGTATTCACTCATCTCTCAACAAATTCTTGCCCCTGCCAAGGGCAATCGGAGGAAGAGAGCTTTGACTGGGAAACTGCATGTTGAAGCAACACCTCTTGTTGAACAACCCAAAACGAGGGAAGACTCGTAGATTGCGAGAGGCCTGGTGTGTTTACTAGAGATTTTAAAATATTCAAAATATCAGTAACACTATGTATTGGGCAGACTTGAAATACCAATATTAGCGTATCAATTTTTTCCTACGATTTCCTTCCTCACCCATAGACCTAGACTACCTTTCTAGCTTTGTAACTCCAAGCTAGCTCTGTTACTGTGTAAAAGGTTTCCATTGATTTGTAATCAATAAATTTCTGTTAGCGTAACCCTACCTGGCTACCTCCAACGACCGGAGGCACATCGATCGTGGAGTCAAAGCAAGCATGTTGACCCATGGACGTAAACATGCAATGTAAATTTACCTCAACGCTTTTGTGTTTGACTGCGGTGGGCGTTGGCCCGATAGGTCTCCTCGAAACCATAAATTTACCTTGGGTTGGTTTATTTCTTACGTTGGCTGTGTGGCACAAGGGGCCTGGTCTGTTGCTTCAGGTCCGTAATTTCACAAGCGTGGGGTTGTCCTGGTGCGTACATGATGGGTGGGGTGAAGAATAACAATTCTTCACCTTGGGTGACGAATAGCGTGACCCTATATATACGGAGTTCTCTCGGGACACCCGGCATGTCAGAAAGTTTCCATGCAAAGATGTCCCAGTTCTCACGGATGAACTCGATGAGCGCGCTTTCCTATTTTGGATCCAAATTTGCACTGATGATGAATTGCTTGGATGAGTCGCCGGGCACAAAATCAACCGTCTTGGTGTCAGCAGCTGACTTGAATTTCAACACCGGTTCATGCTCTGTTGTTGGCTTCTTTAGAGACGTCATGTCTGCCGGTTCAACATTATCTTTATAAAACTTCAGCTCCTCTGTTGCACAAACAGACTCAGCATATGCCGCATCTCCTTCATCACACTCCAGGGCTATTTTCCGGCTTCCATGTACTGTAATGGTGCCCTTATAACCCGGCATCTTGAGCTGCAGATACACATAACATGGCTGAGCCATGAACTTGGCGTAAGCTAGCCGTCCAAACAAAGCATGATACTGGCTTTTGATCTTAACCACCTCAAAGGTTAATTTCTCCGCTCTAGAATCATATTCATCCCCAAAGGCTACTTCTAGTTCAATCTTGCCAACTGGGTATGCCGATTTGCCAGGTACCACACCGTGAAAACCAGTGTTAGATTGCTTAAGACTCTTATCAGTCAACCCCATCCGACTAAACATCTCATAGTAGAGGATGTTGATGCTACTGACTCCATCCATGAGCACTTTAGTGAATTTATACCCACCAACCTGAGGCGCTACTACCAAGGCCAAGTGACCCGGATTGTCAACCCGGGGAGGATGATCCTCTCTGCTCCACACAATAGGTTGTTCTGACCACCGTAAGTAATGCGGAATCGCCGGCTCAACGGCATTGACAGCCCTCTTGTGAAGCTTTTGGTCCCGTTTGCACAAGCTAGTGGTAAACACATGATATTGCCCACTATTCAACTGTTTTGGGTTGCTCTGATATCCGGATTGCTGCTGATTGCCTTGGCCGGGTTGTGGATTATAACCTCCTTGGTTACCCGCATGTCCCTGACCGTGAAAACCGCCTCCGCCTGAGCCGGCGCCCGGGCCATGAAAGCGGCCTCCACCTGAACCGCTGCCAGGGCCGTGACTTCCATCGAATGCATTTGAATTCTTGAATGCCTTCATGATTGTACAGTCCTTCCATAGATGGATGGCTAGCTTCTCCCGGGTACCGTGTCTTGGACAAGGTTCATTCAATAGTTGCTCAAGGGTGGGACCTGACTCGCCCGACCGAGGGGGTTGCCTACCTTTGCACCGTTGATTGTTCCCATGCACATTGGTGTTAGCCACAAATTTGCCAGCCTTACATTTATTACCTCCTTGATTTGCCGGTTATGCTAGTGACCCTTGCCGTTGCCGTTCTTCTTTCCCTTCCCTGTCTTTTCTTCGTCAGACACAGGGTCCTTGGTACTATGAGAATTAGCATACTTGACGAGAGCCGCCATCAACTGGCCCATGTCATTGCAGTCACGTTTAAGCCGCCCCAGCTTTTGCTTCAGAGGTTCAAAATGGCAATTTTTCTCCAACATCAATACTGCCGAGCCGGCATCCATCTTGTCAGATGAATGAATTATCTCCTTGACCCGGCGCACCCAATGGGTTGTGGACTCACCTTCCTCTTGCTTACAATTGGCCAGGTCCACGATTGACATAGGTTGTTCGCATGTGTCCTTGAAGTTCTGTATGGACCGGGCTTTTAACTCCGCCCATGAGCCGATAGAATTGGGGGGCAACCCTTTTAGCCAAGTACGAGTCGTTCCATCCAACATCATTGTGAAATATTTAGCCATTGCCATGTCGCTGACCTCCAACAGCTCCATGGCCATCCCATAACTCTCAATCCAGGCCCCAAGTTGTAAATCGGCCGTGTAATTAGGCACCTTACGAGGCCCCTTGAAATCCTTTGGCAAACGCTCATTACGTATGGCCGGAACCAGGCAAGGAACACCTCCGGTTCTTGTGGCCACTCCTGCCTCAACTGAGGTTGCTGGATAAGCCAGAAACGTCTGATGAGCTGCCTGTTCCGCCGCCAGTTGAACCGCTCGCTCAGCCTCTTGTCGCACCCTCTCCTGATCCGCCAAGTTAAGGGCTCCAGCCTATCCCGACTCATGCCAGTGCGGTCGGTTGCGGCGTTGAACATTGCTTGACATGTCAGCTGAATCCATACGCCTACTATAGCTTGGGCTCCGGCTTGGGCGAGGGGTTGAATGGATCCTGTCTCGACTGTAAGAGTACGCATCCTGCTGCGCCAGAGCTGTTTGAAGAAGTTCTCTCACCCTTCGTGTTTCGATCGCCGCCGGAGAGTCGCCCTCCATCGGGAGAGCTGCCAAATGAGCCGAAGCTGCAATGAGGTTTTCCAAGGGATTGGAGAAGTGACCCGGCGATGTTGGTACATAATGAGGCGGAGTGGTATGTGTATGAGGCGGTTCCATGGCGCGCGGCTGAACCGGTGCCCAGGGTGTCGTGATCTGATTTTCCTTTGGCGGGTTACTTGCCCCGGCCCTGGACGTATGAAAAAGGTTCCTAGGATCGAGCGTCAGAGGTAGACATGACTGAGTTTTCTGATGCCTTCTTCTCATGACCTCGTTTGACGCGTTCAGATCCACCGAGAGCCAGAAAGTCTCTGCCTGAAGCTGTTGAGCACGAGCGTCCAAAGCTGCCCGCTCCGCGACCATCCTAACCTCCTCTTCCGCTAAATTCCCTTTAGCTTGTACCATCTCCTCACGTACGCGTGCCACCTCTGCGTCATGCTGAGCTTGATTCGCCGGGTCTACCACGACAGTCAACAGGGTCGTCAGTTTATCCATGAGGTCCATCAGAATCTGAGCCGGGGGCGCGCGGGGTCTCCTGACCCAGCTGCGGCCCACCCGGTGGTTGTTGCTGCCGCTGCTGTGGAGTTCTGCCCCAGCTGTGTTCCTGCCATGAAGACTCCGGCACAATTCGGCGGTTCAAGGGTGTCCAGAATACTGCTGCCATCGGAACAGCCCCTGAGCATGCCATCCTGCAGCTGATACAAAGAGTCTGTCTCTCCCGTTGATGATGTGCCGTCAGAACAGATGGTCGTCTCACCGCCATCCACCGACTCTTCAGAGTATTCACCGCCGTGGACACAGCCTACGAAGGCATGCTTTACGACAGATTGAACATGGGTGGACCTCGCGCGCTGAGCCGCTCCAATGAGGTTGGTGTGGATGTTTGGCTCAGGGTCCGACTCACCAATCCGGCCGATGAAGACATGAATTCCGCCGAAGGGGACCCAGTACCCGTACTCAATTGAGCCGGCCTCGGGGCCCCAGCCTTCGTCATCGATATAGAGCTTGTCGCGACGACTCTTGGTCATCCGGCCCACAGCGTATCCCTTGAGCCCTTCGAAGTTACCCTTCAAGAACTCAAATCCACCATGCGCTGGCCCCATGGTGGGCGCCAACTGTCGTGGAATTGTCATGGAAGATGTCCTAGCAAAAGGACTTAGTCGTAGGGCCATCGCAACTAGGAAGCTTAAAGGGGTTAATCGGGACAAAGGACACAAGAGATTTTATACTAGTTCAACCCCTTACGATGAAGGTAAAAGCCTACGTCTAGTTGTGTTCGATATTGCTGGAGTTTCGATTGCCAAGAGGCTAGTTCACCGGCTTGGTTATCGATCTCTTGTTTCTTGCCCTAAGTCGCCACCGGGTTGTCCCCTTATATACACGGGTTGACGCCTGGTGGCCTACAGAGTCCCGGCCGGCTCATACAGCGTGTCCGGCTCGGTGACTTCTTTTACATGCCTTTCCTTACAAGTCTTTCCTTACATACGGCGGTTTACAATATTGGGCCTTAAGACGCCTCTAGGCCTTAGGCCTTCTATAAGCTTTAATAAACTACCGTCTTGAATGTTTATCGAGCTTCCTTCGTGACCCGCCATTGGGGCTGACCCGACCCCTCCTGGGCGGGTCATAACTGATAGCTATATCCCCAACAACCCGACTCACTTGTATATCACTAATTTCGATACTAAATTCAGAATTGTGATTCTTCACGTTAATTTTTCAATATTGATTCCAATACTAAAAATAGCACCAGGATGACCTGACTCAGTTGTATATCACTAATTTTGGTACTAAAGTTCAGTATTGCGATTATCCACTTAATATTTCTGTACTGAAAAAACAAGGATCATGAGACTTAGCTGTATATCACAAATTTTGGTATTCTTCACGTTAATTATCACTAATTTTGGTACTAAAATATAGAATTGAGATTAACAATGTTAATATTTCAATACTGAAAAACAGCACCATGATGACCCGACTGAGTTGTATATTACGAATTTCGCTACTAAAATTTAGTATTGGGATTATCCACCTTAATATTTCAATACTGATTTCAGTACTGAAATACAACACCAACATAACCCGACTCTGTTCTATTTAAACGCATTTCGGTACTAAAATTGAGTATTGCCATTATCCACCTTAGTACTTCAACACTGATTTCCGTACTGAAGAACAAAACGGCGATGACCCGACTCAATATAAAATTTACTATTGCAATTATCCATGTTAGTATTTCAGTATTAATTTGAGTACTAAAAAATAGCACAACTAACACCTGACTCGGTTCTATATCACTAATTTCAGTACTAAAACTCAGTATTGTGATTATCTATGTTAATATTTAATACTAAAAAACAACACCATGATGACCCGACTCTGTTGCGTATCACTAATTTTGGTACTAAAATTCAGTGTTGTGATTATCCACGTTAATATTTCAATACTGATTTCAGTACTGAACTACAGCACCAAAATGACCCGACTGTATTTTATATCACTCATTTCGGTACAGAAATTCAATATTGCTATTATCCACCTTAATATTTAAATACTGATTTCAATACTGAAATACAAAATGAGGATCACCCGACTCACTAGTATATCACTAATTTTGGTACTAAATTCAGTATTGTGATTCTTCATGTTAATTTTTCAATACTGATTCCAATACTAAAAATAGCACCAGGATGACCTGACTCAGTTATATATCACTAATTTTGGTACTAAAGTTCAGTATTGCGATTATCCACTTAATATTTCAGTACTGATTTCAGTACTAAAAAAACAAAGATCACGAGACTTAGCTGTATATCACAAATTTTGGTATTCTTCATGTTAATATTTCAATACTGTTTTAGTACTAAAAAACATCACCATTATAACCAGCCTCAGTTGTATAACACTAATTTTGATAATAAAATTTAGTATTGCGATTATCCACATAATATTTCAATACTGATTTCAGTACTTAAAAACAAAACGATGATCACGAGACTTAGGTGTATATCACAAAATTGTTACTAATATTCGGTACTGTGGTTATCCATGTTAATATTGCAGTATTGATTTCAGCACTGAAAAAACATTTCGACGAATGCATGACTCAATTATATATCACTAATTTCGGTACTAAAATATAGCATTGAGATTAACCACGTTAATATTTCAATACTGAAAAGCAGCACCACGATGACCCAACCGAGTTGTATATTACTAATTTCGCTACTAAAATTCAGTATTCCGATTATCCACCTTAATATTTCAATACTGATTTCAGTACTGAAATACAGCACCAAGATGACCCAACTCTGTTCTATATCACTCATTCGGTACTAAAATTCAGTACTGCGATTATCCACCTTAATACTTCAATACTGATTTCAGTACTGAAGAACAAAACGACGACTCACTTCTGTATCACTAATTTCGGTATAAAATTTACTATTGTGATAATCCATGTTAGTATTTATTATTAATTTGAGTTCTCAAAAATAGCACGACTAACACCTGACTCGGTTCTATATCACTAATTTCAGTACTAAAACTCAGTATTGTGATTATCCACGTTAATATTTAATACTGAAAAACAGCACCATCGTGACCCGACTCTGTTGTGTATTACTAATTTGGGTACTAAAATTCAGTGTTGTGATTATGCATGTTAATATTTCAATACTGATTTCAGTACTGAACTACAGCACCAAGAAGAACAGACTATGTTGTATATCACTCATTTCGGCACAGAAATTCAGTATTGCTATTATCCACCTTAATATTTCAATACTGATTTCAGTACTGAAATATAAAACGACGATTACCCGACTCACTTGTATATCACTAATTTTGGTACTAAATTCAGTATTGTGATTCTTCACGTTAATTTTTCAATACTGATTCCAATAATAAAAATAGCATCAGGATGACCTGACTCAGTTGTATATCACTAATTTTGGTACTAAAGTTCAGTATTGCGATTATCCACTTAATATTTCAGTACCGACTTCAGTACTGAAAAAAACAAAGATCACCAGACTTAGCTGTATATCAAAATTTAGGTATTCTTCACGTTAATATTTCAATATTGTTTTAGTACTAAAAACATCACCATGATAACCAGGCTCAGTTGTATAACACTAATTTTGATACTAAAATTCAGTATTGTGATTATGCACATAATATTTCAATATTGATTTCAGTACTTAAAAACAAAACGATGATCACGAGACTTAGGTGTATATCACAAAATTGTTACTAATATTCGGTACTGTGGTTATCCATGTTAATATTGCAATATTGATTTCAGTACTGAAAAACATTTCGACGAACGCATGACTCAATTATATATCACTAATTTCGGCACTAAAATATAGCATTGAGATTAACCACGTTAATATTTCAATACTGAAAAGCAGCACCACGATGACCCGAGTGAGATGTATATTACTAATTTCGCTACTAAAATTCAGTATTGTGATTATCCACCTTAATATTTCAATACTGAAATACAGCACCAAGATGACCCAACTCTGTTCTATATCACTCATTTCGGTACTAAAATTCAGTATTGCGATTATCCACCTTAATACTTCAATACTTATTTCAGTACCGAAGAACAAAATGACGATGACCCGACTCACTTCTGTATCACTAATTTCGGTATAAAATTTACTATTGCGATTATCCATGTTAGTATTTATTATTAATTTGAGTACTCAAAAATAGCACGACTAACACCTGACTCGGTTCTATATCACTAATTTCAGTACTAAAACTCAGTATTGTGATTATCCACATTAATATTTAATACTGAAAAACAGCACCATCGTGACCCGACTCTGTTGTGTATTACTAATTTCGGTACTAAAATTCAGTGTTGTGATTATCCACGTTAATATTTCAATACTGATTTCAGTACTGAACTACAGCACCAAGAAGAACTGACTATGTTGTATATCACTCATTTCGGTACAGAAATTCAGTATTGCTATTATCCACCTTAATATTTCAATACTGATTCCAGTACTGAAATATAAAACGACGATCACCCGACTCACTTGTATATCACTAATTTCGGTACTAAATTTAGTATTGTGATTCTTCACGTTAATTTTTCAATACTGATTCCAATAATAAAAATAGCATCAGGATGACCTGACTCAGTTGTATATCACTAATTTTGGTACTAAAGTTCAGTATTGCGATCACCCACTTAATATTTCAGTACTGATTTCTGTACTAAAAAAAACAAAGATCACGAGACTTAGCTGTATATCACGAATTTCGGTATTCTTCACGTTAATATTAAAATACTGTTTTAGTACTAAAAAACATCACCATGATAACCAGCCTCAGTTGTATAACACTAATTTTGATACTAAAATTCAGTATTGCGATTATCCACATAATATTTCAATACTGATTTCAGTTCTTAAAAACAAAACGATGATCACGAGACTTAGGTGTATATCACAAAATTGTTACTAATATTTGGTACTGCGGTTATCCATGTTAATATTACAATATTGATTTCAGTACTGAAAAAAGATTTCGACGAACGCATGACTCAATTATATATCACTAATTTCGGTACTAAAATATAGCATTGAGATTAACCACGTTAATATTTCAATACTGAAAAGCATCACCACGATGACCCGAGTGAGTTGTATATTACTAATTTCGCTACTAAAATTCAGTATTGTGATTATCCACCTTAGTATTTCAATACTGATTTCAGTACTGAACTACAGCACCAAGATGACCCAACTCTGTTCTATATCACTCATTTCGGTACTAAAATTCAGTATTGCGATTATCCACCTTAATACTTCAATACTGATTTCAGTACCGAAGAACAAAACGACGATGACCCAACTCACTTCTATATCACTAATTTCGGTATAAAATTTACTATTGCGATTATCCATGTTAGTTTTTCAGTATTAATTTGAGTACTCAAAAATAGCACGAATAACACCTGACTGGGTTCTATATCACTAATTTCAGTACTAAAACTCAGTATTGTGATTATCCACATTAATATTTAATACTGAAAGACAGCACCATCGTGACCCGACTCTGTTGTGTATTACTAATTTCGGTACTAAAATTCAGTGTTGTGATTATCCACATTAATATTTTAATACTGATTTCAGTACTGAACTACAGCACCAAGAAGACCCGACTATGTTGTATATCACTCATTTCGGTACAGAAATTCAGTATTGCTATTATCCACCTTAATATTTCAATACTGATTTCAGTACTGAAATATAAAACGACGATCACCCGACTCACTTGTATATCTCTAATTTCGGTACTAAATTTAGTATTGTGATTCTTCACGTTAACTTTTCAATACTGATTCCAATACTAAAAGTAGCACCAGGATGACCTAACTCAGTTGTATATCACTAATTTTGGTACTAAAGTTCAGTATTGCGATTATCCACTTAATATTTTTGTACTGCAAAAACAAAGATCATGAGACTTAGCTGTATATCACAAATTTCGGTATTCTTCACGTTAATATTTCAATACTATTTTCAGTACTAAAAAACAGCACGAGGATGACCAACCTCAGTTGTATAACACTAATTAAGGTACTAAAATTCAGTATTGCGATTATCCACATAACATTTCAGTACTAAAAAACAAAACGATGATCACGAGACTTAGCTGTATATCACAAATTTGTTACTAATATTTGGTACTGCGGCTATCCATGTTAATATTGCAGTATTGATTTCAGTACTGAAAAAACAGCTCGACGAACGCATGACTCAATTCTATATCACTAATTTCGGTACTAAAATATACAATTGAGATTAACCACGTTAATATTTCAATACTGAAAAACAGCACCACAATGACCCGACTGAGTTGTATATTACTAATTTCGCTACTAAAATTCAGTATTGTGATTATCCACCTTAATATTTGAATACTGATTTCAGTACAGAAATTCAACACCAAGATGACCCGACTCTGTTCTATATCACTCATTTCGGTACTAAAATTCAGTATTGCCATTATCCACCTTAATACTTCAACACTGATTTGAGTACTGAAGAACAAAACGACAATGACCCAACTCACTTCTATATCACTAATTTTATTATAAAATTTACTATTGCGATTATCCATGTTAGTATTTCAGTATTAATTTGAGTACTCAAAAATAGCACGACTAACACCTGACTCGGTTCTATATCACCAATTTCAGTACTAAAACTCAGTATTGTGATTATCCATGTTAATATTTAATACTGAAAAACAGCACCAGGATGAGCTGACTCAGTTGTATATCACCAATTTTGGTACTAAAGTTCAGTATTGCGATTATTCACTTAATATTTCAGTACTGATTTCTGTAATGAAAAAAACAAAGATCACGAAACTTAGCTATATATCACAAATTTCGGTATTCTTCACCTTAATATTTCAATATTGTTTTAGTACTAAAAATAACACCATGATGACCAGCCTCAGTTGTATAACGCTAATTTTGATACTAAAATTCAGTATTGCCATTATCCATATAATATTTTAGTACTAATTTTAGTACTTAAAAACAAAACAATGATCACGAGACTTAGCTGTATATCACAAAATTGTTACTAATATTTGCTACTGCGGTTAACCATGTTAATATTGCAGTATTAATTTCAGTACTCAAGAAACAGCTCGACGAACGCATGACTCAATTCTATATCACTAATTTCGGTACTAAAATATAGGATTGAGATTAACCACGTTAATATTTCAATACTGAAAAGCAGCACCACGATGACCCGGCTGAGTTGTATATTACTAATTTCGTTACTAAAATTTAGTATTGTGATTATCCACCTTAATATTTCAATACGGATTTCAGTACTGAAATACATCACCAAGATAACCCGACTCTGTTCTATATCACGCATTTCCGTACTAATATTCAGTATTGCGATTATCCACCTTAATACTTCAATACTGATTTCAGTACTGAAGAATAAAACGACAATGACCCGACACAATTCTATATCACTAATTTCGGTATAAAATTTACTATTGCGATTATCCATGTTAGTATTTTAGTATTAATTTGAGTACTAAAAAATAGCACGACTAACACCTGACTCGGTTCGATATCACTAATTTCAGTACTAAAACTCAGTATTGTGATTATCCACGTTAATATTTAATACTGAAAAACAACACCATGATGACCTGACTCTGTTGCGTATCACTCCTTTTGGTACTAAAATTCAGTGTTGTGATTATCCACATTAATATTTCACTACTGATTTCAGTACTGAACTACAGCACCAAGATGACCCAACTGTATTCTATATCACTCATTTCCGTACAGAAATTCAGTATTGCGATTAGCCACCTTAATATTTCAATACTGATTTCAATACTGAAATACAAAACGAGGATCACCCGAATCACTTTTATCACTAATTTTGGTAGTAAATTCAGTATTGTGATTCTTCATGTTAATTTTTCAATACTAATTCCAATACTAAAAATAGCACCAGGATGACCTGACTCAGTTATATATCACTAATTTTGGTACTAAAGTTCAGTATTGCGATTATCCACTTAATATTTCAGTACTAATTTCAGTACTAAAAAAACAAAGATCACGAGACTTAGCTGTATATCACGAATTTCGGTATTCCTCACGTTAATATTAAAATACTGTTTTAGTACTAAAAACATCACCATGATAACCAGCCTCAGATGTATAACACTAATTTTGATACTAAAATTTAGTATTGCGATTATCCACATAATATTTCAATACTGATTTCAGTACTTAAAAACAAAACCATGATCACGAGACTTAGGTGTATATCACAAAATTGTTACTAATATTCGGTACTGCGGTTATCCATGTTAATATTGCAGTATTGATTTCAGTACTGAAAAAACATTTCAACGAACGCATGACTCAATTATATATCACTAATTTCGGTACTAAAATATAGCATTGAGATTAACCACGTTAATATTTCAATACTGAAAAGCAGCACCACGATGACCCAACCGAGTTGTATATTACTAATTTTGCTACTAAAATTCAGTATTGTGATTATCCACCTTAATATTTCAATACTGATTTCAGTACTGAAATACAGCACCAAGATGACCCCACTCTGTTCTATATCACTCATTTCGGTACTAAAATTCAGTATTGCGATTATCCACCTTAATCATTCAATACTGATTTCAGTACTGAAGAGCAAAACGACGATGACCCGACTTGCTTCTATATCACTAATTTCGGTATAAAATTTACTATAGCGATTATCCATGTTAGTATTTATTATTAATTTGAGTACTCAAAAATAGCATGACTAACACCTGACTCGGTTCTATATCACTAATTTCAGTACTAAAACTCAGTATTGTGATAATCCACGTTAATATTTAATACTGAAAAATAGCACCATCGTGACCCGAATCTGTTGTGTATTACTAATTTCGGTACCAAAATTTAGTGGTGTGATAATGCACATTAATATTTCAATATTGATTTCAGTACTGAACTACAGCACCAAGAAGACCTGACTATGTTGTATATCACTCATTTCGGTACAGAAATTCAGTATTGCTATTATCCACCATAATATTTCAATACTGATTTCAGTACTGAAATATAAAAGACGATCAACCGACTCACTTGTATATCACTAATTTGGATACTAAAATCAGTATTGTGATTCTTCACGTTAATTTTTCAATACTGATTCCAATACTAAAAATAGCACCAGGATGACCTGACTCAGTTGTATATCACTAATTTTGGTACTAAAGTTCAGTATTGCGATTATTTCAGTACTGATTTCAGTACTTAAAAACAAAATTTCGATATTCTTCACCTTAATATTTCAATACTATTTTAGTATTAAAAAATAGCACCATGATGACCAGCCGCAGTTGTATAACACTAATTTTGATACTAAAATTCAGTATTGCGATTATCCACATAATATTTCAGTACTGATTTCAGTACTTAAAAACGAAACGATGATCACGAGACTTAGTTGTATATCACAAAATTGTTACTAATATTTGGTACTGCGGTTATCCATGTTAATATTGCAGTATTGATTTCAGTACTGAAAAACAGCTCGACGAACGCATGACTCAATTCTATATCACTAATTTCGGTACTAAAATATAGCATTGAGATTAACCACGTTAATATTTCAATACTGAAAAGCAGCACCATGATGACCCGGCTGAGTTGTATATTACTAATTTTGCTACTAAAATTTAGTATTGTGATTATCCACCTTAATATTTCAATACTGATTTCAGTACTGAAATACATCACCAAGATGACTCGACTCTGTTCTATATCACGCATTTCGATACTAATATTCAGTATTGCGATTATCCACCTTAATACTTCAATACTGATTTCAGTACTAAAGAATAAAACGACGATGACCCGACTCAATTCTATATCACTAATTTTGGTATAAAATTTACTATTGCGATTATCCATGTTATTATTTTAGTATTAATTTGAGTACTAAAAAATAGCATGACTAACACGTGACTCGGTTCTATATCACTAATTTCAGTACTAAAACTCAGTATTGTGATTATCCACGTTAATATTTAATACTGAAAAACAACACCATGATGACCCGACTCTGTTGCATATCACTAATTTTGGTACTGAAATTCAGTGTTGTGATTATCCACCTTAATATTTCAATACTGATTTCAGTACTGAACTACAGCACCAACATGACCCGATTGTAGTTTATATCACTCATTTCGGTACAGAAATTCAGTATTGCGATTATCCACCTTAATATTTCAATACTGATTTCAATACTGTAATACAAAACGAGGATCACCCGACTCACTTGTATATCACTAATTTTGGTACTAAATTCAGTATTGTGATTCTTCATGTTAATTTTTCAATACTGATTCCAATACTAAAAATAGCACCAGGATGACCTGACTCAGTTATATATCACTAATTTTGGTACTAAAGTTCAGTATTGCGATTATCCACTTAATATTTCAGTACTGATTTCAGTACTAAAAAACAAAGATCACGAGACTTAGCTGTATATCATAAATTTCGGTATTCTTCACGTTAATATTTCAATACTGTTTTAGTACTAAAAAACATCACCATGATAACCAGCCTCAGTTGTATAACACTAATTTTGATACTAAAATTTAGTATTGTGATTATCCACATAATATTTCAATACTGATTTCAGTACTTAAAAACAAAACGATGATCACGAGACTTAGGTGTATATCACAAAATTGTTACTAATATTCGGTACTGCGGTTATCCATGGTAATATTGCAGTATTGATTTAAGTACTGAAGAAACATTTCGACGAACGCATGACTCAATTATATATCACTAATTTCGGAACTAAAATACAGCATTGAGATTAACCACGTTAATATTTCAATTTTGAAAAAAGCACCACGATGACCCAACCGAGCTGTATATTACTAATTTCGCTACTAAAATTCAGTATTGTGATTATCCACCTTAATATTTCGATACATAGTTCAGTACTGAAATACAGCACCAAGATGACCCAACTCTGTTCTATATCACTCATTTCGGTACTAAAATTCAGTATTGCGATTATCCACCTTAATACTTCAATACTGATTTCAGTACTGAAGAACAAAACGACGATGACCCGAATCGTTTCTATATCACTAATTTCGGTATAAAATTTACTATTGCGATTATCCATGTTAGTATTTATTATTAATTTGAGTACTCAAAAATAGCACGACTAACACCTCACTCGGTTCTATATCACTAATTTCAGTACTAAAACTTAGTATTGTGATTATCCACGTTAATATTTGATACTGAAAAACAGCACCATCGTGACCCGACTCGGTTGTGTATTACTAATTTCGGTACTAAAATTCAGTGTTGTGATTATGCACGTTAATATTTCAATATTGATTTCAGTACTGAACTACAGCACCAAGAAGACCCGACTATGTTGTATATCACTCATTTCGGTACAGAAATTCAGTATTGCTATTATCCACCATAATATTTCAATACTGATTTCAGTACTGAAATATAAAAGACGATCAACCGACTCACTTGTATATCACTAATTTGGATACTAAATTCAGTATTGTGATTCTTCACGTTAATTTTTCAATACTGATTCCAATACTAAAAATAGCACCAGGATGACCTGACTCAGTTGTATATCACTTATTTTGGTACTAAAGTTCAGTATTGCGATTATTTCAGTACTGATTTCAGTACTTAAAAACAAAATTTCGATATTCTTCATCTTAATATTTCAATACTATTTTAGTATTAAAAAATAGCACCATGATGACCAGCCGCAGTTGTATAACACTAATTTTGATACTAAAATTCAGTATTGCGATTATCCACATAATATTTCAGTACTGATTTCAGTACTTAAAAACGAAACGATGATCACGAGACTTAGTTGTATATCACAAAATTGTTACTAATATTTGGTACTGCGGTTATCCATGTTAATATTGCAGTATTGATTTCAGTACTGAAAAACAGCTCGACGAACGCATGGCTCAATTCTATATCACTAATTTCGGTACTAAAATATAGCATTGAGATTAACCACGTTAATATTTCAATACTGAAAAGCAGCACCATGATGACCCGGCTGAGTTGTATATTACTAATTTTGCTACTAAAATTTAGTATTGTGATTATCCACCTTAATATTTCAATACTGATTTCAGTACTGAAATACATCACCAAGATGACTCGACTCTGTTCTATATCACGCATTTCGGTACTAATATTCAGTATTGCGATTATCCACCTTAATACTTCAATACTGATTTCAGTACTAAAGAATAAAACGACGATGACCCGACTCAATTCTATATCACTAATTTCGGTATAAAATTTACTATTGCGATTATCCATGTTATTATTTTAGTATTAATTTGAGTACTAAAAAATAGCATGACTAACACGTGACTCGGTTCTATATCACTAATTTCAGTACTAAAACTCAGTATTGTGATTATCCACGTTAATATTTAATACTAAAAAACAACACCATGATGACCCGACTCTGTTGCATATCACTAATTTTGGTACTGAAATTCAGTGTTGTGATTATCCACCTTAATATTTCAATACTGATTTCAGTACTGAACTACAGCACCAACATGACCTGATTGTAGTTTATATCACTCATTTCGGTACAGAAATTCAGTATTGCGATTATCCACCTTAATATTTCAATACTGATTTCAATACTGTAATACAAAACGAGGATCACCCGACTCACTTGTATATCACTAATTTTGGTACTAAATTCATTATTGTGATTCTTCATGTTAATTTTTCAATACTGATTCCAATACTAAAAATAGCACCAGGATGACCTGACTCAGTTATATATCACTAATTTTGGTACTAAAGTTCAGTATTGCGATTATCCACTTAATATTTCAGTACTAATTTCAGTACAAAAAAACAAAGGTCACGAGACTTAGCTGTATATCATAAATTTCGGTATTCTTCACGTTAGTATTTCAATACTGTTTTAGTACTAAAAAAACATCACCATGATAACTAGCCTCAGTCGTATAACACTAATTTTGATACTAAAATTTAGTATTGCGATTATCCACATAATATTTCAATACTGATTTCAGTACTTAAAAACAAAACGATGATCACGAGACTTAGGTGTATATCACAAAATTGTTACTAATATTCGGTACTGCGGTTATCCATGGTAATATTGCAGTATTGATTTAAGTACTGAAGAAACATTTCGACGAACGCATGACTCAATTATATATCACTTATTTCGGAACTAAAATATAGCATTGAGATTAACCACGTTAATATTTCAATTCTAAAAAAAGCACCACGATGACCCAACCGAGCTGTATATTACTAATTTCGCTACTAAAATTCAGTATTGTGATTATCCACCTTAATATTTCAATACATAGTTCAGTACTGAAATACAGCACCAAGATGACCCAACTCTGTTCTATATCACTCATTTCGGTACTAAAATTCAGTATTGCGATTATCCACCTTAATACTTCAATACTGATTTCAGTACTGAAGAACAAAACGACGATGACCCGAATCGTTTCTATATCACTAATTTCGGTATAAAATTTACTATTGCGATTATCCATGTTAGTATTTATTATTAATTTGAGTACTCAAAAATAGCACGACTAACACCTGACTCGGTTCTATATCACTAATTTCAGTACTAAAACTTAGTATTGTGATTATCCACGTTAATATTTAATACTGAAAAACAGCACCATCGTGACCCGACTCTGTTGTGTATTACTAATTTCGGTACTAAAATTCAGTGTTGTGATTATGCACGTTAATATTTCAATATTGATTTCAGTACTGAACTACAGCACCAAGAAGACCCGACTATGTTGTATATCACTCATTTCGGTACAGAAATTCAGTATTGCTATTATCCACCATAATATTTCAATACTGATTTCAGTACTGAAATATAAAAGACGATCAACCGACTCACTTGTATATCACTAATTTGGATACTAAATTCAGTATTGTGATTCTTCACGTTAATTTTTCAATACTGATTCCAATACTAAAAATAGCACCAGGATGACCTGACTCAGTTGTATATCACTTATTTTGGTACTAAAGTTCAGTATTGCGATTATTTCAGTACTAATTTCAGTACTTAAAAACAAAATTTCGATATTCTTCACCTTAATATTTCAATACTATTTTAGTATTAAAAAATAGCACCATGATGACCAGCCGCAGTTGTATAACACTAATTTTGATACTAAAATTCAGTATTGCGATTATCCACATAATATTTCAGTACTGATTTCAGTACTTAAAAACGAAACGATGATCACGAGACTTAGTTGTATATCACAAAATTGTTACTAATATTTGGTACTGCGGTTATCCATGTTAATATTGCAGTATTGATTTCAGTACTGAAAAACAGCTCGACGAACGCATGACTCAATTCTATATCACTAATTTCGGTACTAAAATATAGCATTGAGATTAACCACGTTAATATTTCAATACTGAAAAGCAGCACCATGATGACCCGGCTGAGTTGTATATTACTAATTTTGCTACTAAAATTTAGTATTGTGATTATCCACCTTAATATTTCAATACTGATTTCAGTACTGAAATACATCACCAAGATGACTCGACTCTGCTCTATATCACGCATTTCGGTACTAATATTCAGTATTGCGATTATCCACCTTAATACTTCAATACTGATTTCAGTACTAAAGAATAAAACGACGATGACCCGACTCAATTCTATATCACTAATTTCGGTATAAAATTTACTATTGCGATTATCCATGTTATTATTTTAGTATTAATTTGAGTACTAAAAAATAGCATGACTAACACGTGACTCGGTTCTATATCACTAATTTCAGTACTAAAACTCAGTATTGTGATTATCCACGTTAATATTTAATACTAAAAAACAACACCATGATGACCCGACTCTGTTGCATATCACTAATTTTGGTACTGAAATTCAGTGTTGTGATTATCCACCTTAATATTTCAATACTGATTTCAGTACTGAACTACAGCACCAACATGACCCGATTGTAGTTTATATCACTCATTTCGGTACAGAAATTCAGTATTGCGATTATCCACCTTAATATTTCAATACTGATTTCAATACTGTAATACAAAACGAGGACCACCCGACTCACTTGTATATCACTAATTTTGGTACTAAATTCAGTATTGTGATTCTTCATGTTAATTTTTCAATACTGATTCCAATACTAAAAATAGCACCAGGATGACCTGACTCAGTTATATATCACTAATTTTGGTACTAAAGTTCAGTATTGCGATTATCCACTTAATATTTCAGTACTAATTTCAGTACTAAAAAACAAAGATCACGAGACTTAGCTGTATATCATAAATTTCGGTATTCTTCACGTTAGTATTTCAATACTGTTTTAGTACTAAAAAAACATCACCATGATAACTAGCCTCAGTTGTATAACACTAATTTTGATACGAAAATTTAGTATTGCGATTATCCACATAATATTTCAATACTGATTTCAGTACTTAAAAACAAAACGATGATCACGAGACTTAGGTGTATATCACAAAATTGTTACTAATATTCGGTACTGCGGTTATCCATGGTAATATTGCAGTATTGATTTAAGTACTGAAGAAACATTTCGACGAACGCATGACTCAATTATATATCACTAATTTCGGAACTAAAATATAGCATTGAGATTAACCACGTTAATATTTCAATTCTGAAAAAAGCACCACGATGACCCAACCGAGCTGTATATTACTAATTTCGCTACTAAAATTCAGTATTGTGATTATCCACCTTAATATTTCAATACATAGTTCAGTACTGAAATACAGCACCAAGATGACCCAACTCTGTTCTATATCACTCATTTCGGTACTAAAATTCAGTATTGCGATTATCCACCTTAATACTTCAATACTGATTTCAGTACTGAAGAACAAAACGATAATGACCCGAATCGCTTCTATATCACTAATTTTGGTATAAAATTTAGTATTACGATTATCCATGTTAGTATTTATTATTAATTTGAGTACTCAAAAATAGCACGACTAACACCTGACTCGGTTCTATATCACTAATTTCAGTACTAAACCTTAGTATTGTGATTTTCCACGTTAATATTTAATACTGAAAAACAGCACCATCGTGACCCGACTCTGTTTTGTATTACTTATTTCGGTACTAAAATTCAGTGTTGTGATTATGCACGTTAATATTTCAATACTAATTTCAGTACTGAACTACAGCTCCAAGAAGACCCGACTATGTTGTATATCACTCATTTCGGTACAGAAATTCAGTATTGCTATTATCCACCTTAATATTTCAATACTGATTTCAGTATTGAAATATAAAACGATGATCACCCGACTCAATTGTATATCACTAATTTCGGTACTAAATTCAGTATTGTGATTCTTCACGTTAATTTTTCAATACTGATTCCAATACTAAAAATAGCACCAGGATGACCTGACTCAGTTGTATATCACTAATTTTGGTACTAAAGTTCAGTATTGCGATTATCCACTTAATATTTCTGTACTGAAAAAACAAAGATCATGAGACTTAGTTGTATATCACAAATTTCGGTATTCTTCAAGTTAATATTTCAATACTATTTTTAGTACTAAAAAAAGCACCAGGATGACCAACCTCCGTTGTATAACACTAATTAAGATACTAAAATTCAGTATTGCGATTATCCACATAACATTTCAGTACTGAAAAACAGACGATGATCACGAGACTTAGCTGTATATCACAAATTTGTTACTAATATTTGGTACTGCGGTTATCCATGTTAATATTGCAGTATTGATTTCAGTACTAAAAAAACAGCTCGATGAATGCATGACTCAATTCTATATCACTAATTTTGGTACTAAAATATAGAATTGAGATTAACCACGTTAATATTTCAATACTGAAAAACAGCACCACAATGACCCGACTGAGTTATATATTACTAATTTCGCTCTAAAAATTCAGTATTGTGATTATCCACCTTAATATTTCAATACTGATTTCAGTACAGAAATTCAACACCAAGATGACCCGACTCTGTTCTATATCACTCATTTCGGTACTAAAATTCAGTATTGCCATTATCCACCTTAATACTTCAACACTGATTTGAGTACTGAAGAACAAAACGACGATGACCCGACTTACTTTTATATCACTAATTTTAGTATAAAATTTACTATTATGAATATCCATGTTAGTATTTCAGTATTAATTTGAGTACTCAAAAATAGCACGACTAACACCTGCCTCGGTTCTATATCACCAATTTCAGTACTGAAACTCAATATTATGATTATCCACGTTAATATTTAATACTGAAAAATAGCACAAGGATGACCTGACTCGGTTGTATATCACTAATTTTGGTACTAAAGTTTAGTATTGCGATTATCCACTTAATATTTCAGTACTGATTTCTGTACTGAAAAAACAAAGATAACTAGACTTAGCTGTATATCACAAATTTCGATATTCTTCACCTTAATATTTCAATACTATTTTAGTATTAAAAAATAGCACCATGATGACCAGCCGCAGTTGTATAACACTAATTTTGATACTAAAATTCAGTATTGCGATTATCCACATAATATTTCAGTACTGATTTCAGTACTTAAAAACGAAACGATGATCACGAGACTTAGTTGTATATCACAAAATTGTTACTAATATTTGGTACTGCGGTTATCCATGTTAATATTGCAGTATTGATTTCAGTACTGAAAAATAGCTCGACGAACGCATGACTCAATTCTATATCACTAATTTCGGTATTAAAATATAGCATTGAGATTAACCACGTTAATATTTGAATACTGAAAAGCAGCACCATGATGACCCGGCTGAGTTGTATATTACTAATTTCGCTACTAAATTTTAGTATTGTGATTATCCACCTTAATATTGCAATACTGATTTCAGTACTGAAATACATCACCAAGATGACTCGACTCTGTTCTATATCACGCATTTCGGTACTAATATTCAGTATTGCGATTATCCACCTTAATACTTCAATACTGATTTCAGTACTAAAGAATAAAACGACGATGACCCGACTCAATTCTATATCACTAATTTCGGTATAAAATTTACTATTGCGATTATCCATGTTATTATTTTAGTATTAATTTGAGTACTAAAAAATAGCATGACTAACACGTGACTCCGTTCTATATCACTAATTTCAGTACTAAAACTCAGTATTGTGATTATCCATGTTAATATTTAATACTGAAAAACAACACCATGATGACCCGACTCTGTTGCATATCACTAATTTTGGTACTAAAATTCAGTGTTGTGATTATCCACCTTAATATTTCAATACTGATTTCAGTACTGAACTACAGCACCAACATGACCCGATTGTAGTTTATATCACTCATTTCGGTACAGAAATTCAGTATTGCGATTATCCACCTTAATATTTCAATACTGATTTCAATACTGTAATACAAAACGAGGATCACCCGACTCACTTGTATATCACTAATTTTGGTACTAAATTCAGTATTGTGATTCTTCATGTTAATTTTTCAATACTGATTCCAATACTAAAAATAGCACCAGGATGACCTGAGTCAGTTATATATCACTAATTTTGGTACTAAAGTTCAGTATTGCGATTATCCACTTAATATTTCAGTACTGATTTCAGTACTAAAAAACAAAGATCACGAGACTTAGCTGTATATCATAAATTTCGGTATTCTTCACGTTAATATTTCAATACTGTTTTAGTACTAAAAAACATCACCATGATAACCAGCCTCAGTTGTATAACACTAATTTTGATACTAAAATTTAGTATTGCGATTATCCACATAATATTTCAATACTGATTTCAGTACTTAAAAACAAAACGATGATCACGAGACTTAGGTGTATATCACAAAATTGTTACTAATATTCGGTACTACGGTTATCCATGGTAATATTGCGGTATTGATTTAAGTACTGAAGAAACATTTCGACGAACGCATGACTCAATTATATATCACTAATTTGGGAACTAAAATATAGCATTGAGATTAACCACGTTAATATTTCAATTCTGAAAAAAGCACCACGATGACCCAACCGAGCTGTATATTACTAATTTCGCTACTAAAATTTAGTATTGTGATTATCCACCTTAATATTTCAATACATAGTTCAGTACTGAAATACAGCACCAAGATGACCCAACTCTGTTCTATATCACTCATTTCGGTACTAAAATTCAGTATTGCGATTATCCACCTTAATACTTCAATACTGATTTCAGTACTGAAGAACAAAACGACGATGACCCGAATCGCTTCTATATCACTAATTTCGGTATAAAATTTACTATTGTGATTATCCATGTTAGTATTTATTATTAATTTGAGTACTCAAAAATAGCACGACTAACACCTGACTCGGTTCTATATCACTAATTTCAGTACTAAAACTTAGTATTGTGATTATCCACGTTAATATTTAATACTGAAAAACAGCACCATCGTGACCCGACTCTGTTGTGTATTACTAATTTCAGTACTAAAATTCAGTGTTGTGATTATGCACGTTAATATTTCAATACTAATTTCAGTACTGAACTACAGCTCCAAGAAGACCCGACTATGTTGTATATCACTCATTTCGGTACAGAAATTCAGTATTGCTATTATCCACCTTAATATTTCAATACTGATTTCAGTATTGAAATATAAAACGACGATCACCCGACTCAATTGTATATCACTAATTTCGGTACTAAATTCAGTATTGTGATTCTTCACGTTAATTTTTCAATACTGATTCCAATACTAAAAATAGCACCAGGATGACCTGACTCAGTTGTATATCACTAATTTTGGTACTAAAGTTCAGTATTGCGATTATCCACTTAATATTTCTGTACTGAAAAAACAAAGATCATGAGACTTAGCTGTATATCACAAATTTCGGTATTCTTCAAGTTAATATTTCAATACTATTTTCAGTACTAAAAAAAGCACCAGGATGACCAACCTCAGTTGTATAACACTAATTAAGATACTAAAAATTCCGTATTGCGATTATCCACATAACATTTCAGTACTGAAAAACAAAACGATGATCACGAGACTTAGCTGTATATCACAAATTTGTTACTAATATTTGGTACTGCGGTTATCCATGTTAATATTGCAGTATTGATTTCAGTACTGAAAAAACAGCTCGACGAACGCATGCCTAAATTCTATACCACTAATTTCGGTACTAAAATACAGAATAGAGATTAACCATGTTAATATTTCAATACAGAAAAACAGCACCACAATGACCCGACTGTGTTGTATATTACTAATTTCGCTACTAAAATTCAGTATTGTGATTATCCACCTTAATAATTCAATACTGATTTCAGTACAGAAATTCAACACCAAGATGACCCGACTCGGTTCTATATCACTCATTTCGGTACTAAAATTCAGTATTGCCATTATCCACCTTAATACTTCAACACTGATTTGAGTACTGAAGAGCAAAACGACGATGACCCGACTTACTTCTATATCACTAATTTTAGTATAAAATTTACTATTGTGATTATCCATGTTAGTATTTCAGTATTAATTTGAGTACTCAAAAATAGCACGACTAACACCTGACTCGGTTCTATATCACCAATTTCAGTACTGAAACTCAGTATTTTGATTATCCACATTAATATTTAATACTGAAAAACAACACCAGGATGACCTGACTCAGTTGTATATCACTAATTTTGATACTAAAGTTCAGTATTGCGATTATCCACTTAATATTTTAGTACTGATTTCTGTACTGAAAAAAACAAAGATCACGAGACTTAGCTGTATATCACAAATTTTGGTATACTTCACCTTAATATTTCAATATTGTTTTAGTACTAAAAAACAGCACCATGATGACCAGCCTCAGTTGTATAACACTAATTTTGATACTAAAATTCAGTATTGCATTTATCCACATAATATTTCAATACTAATTTTAGTACTTAAAAACAAAACGCTGATCACGAGACTTAGCTGTATATCACAAAATTGTTACTAATATTTGGTACTGCGGTTATCCATGTTAATATTGCAGTATTGATTTCAGTACTGAAAAAACAGCTCGACGAACGCATGAATCAATTCTATATCACTAATTTCGGTACTAAAATATAGCATGGAGATTAACCACGTTAATATTTCAATACTGAAAAGCAGCACCATGATGACCCGGCTGAGTTGTATATTACTAATTTCGCTACTAAAATTTAGTATTGTGATTATCCACCTTAATATTTCAATACTGATTTCAGTACTGAAATACATCACCAAGATGACCCGACTCTATTCTACATCACGCATTTCGGTACTAATATTCAGTATTACGATTATCCACCATAATACTTAAATACTGATTTCAGTACTGAAGAATAAAATGATGATGACCCTACTGAATTCTATATCACTAATTTCGGTATAAAATTTACTATTGTGATTATCCATGTTAGTATTTTAGTATTAATTTGAGTACTCAAAAATAGCACAACTAACACTTGACTCGGTTCTATATCACTAATTTCAGTACTAAAACTCAGTATTGTGATTATCCACGTTAATATTTAATACTGAAAAACAGCACCATGATGACCCGACTCTGTTGTGTATCACTAATTTTTGTACTAAAATTCAGTGTTGTAATTATCCACGTTAATATTTCAATACTGATTTCAGTACTGAATTACAGCACCAAGATGACCCGACTATGCTGTATATCACTCATTTCAGTACAGAAATTCAGTATTGCGATTATCCACCTTAATATTTCAATACTGATTTCAGTATTGAAATACAAAACGACGATCACCCGACTCACTTGTATATCACTAATCTCGATACTAAATCCAGTATTGTGATTCTTCACGTTAATTTTTCAATACTGATTCCAATACTAAAAGTAGCACGAGGATGACCTGACTCAGTTGTATATCACTAACTTTGGTACTAAAGTTCAGCATTGCGATTATCCACTTAATATTTCAGTATTGATTTCTATACTGAAAAAAAGAAAGATCACGAGACTTAGCTGTATATCACAAATTTCGGTATTCTTCAGGTTAATATTTCAATACCGTTTTAGTACTAGAAAACAGCACCAGGATGACCAGCTTAGTTGTATAACACTAATTTTGATACTAAAATTCAGTATTGCGATAATCCACAGAATATTTCAATACTGATTTCAGTACTTAAAAACAAAAAGATGATCACGAGACTTAGCTGTATATCACAAATTTGTTACTAATAATTGGTACTGCGGTTATCCATGTTAATATTACAGTATGGATTTCAGTACTGAAAAAACAGCTCGACGAACGCATGACTCAATTCTATATCACTAATTTTGGTACTAAAATATAGCATTGAGATTAACCACGTTAATATTTCAATACTGAAAAGCAGCAGCACGATGACCCGACTGAGTTGTATATTACTAATTTAGTACTAAAATTCAGTATTGTGATTATCCACCTTAATATTTCAATACTGATTTCAGTACTGAATTACAGCACCAAGATGACCCGACTCTGTTCTATATCACTTATTTTGGTACTAAAATTCAGTATTGTGATTATCCACCTTAATACTTCAATACTGATTTCAGTACTGAAGAACAAAACGACGATGACCCAACTCACTTCTATATCACTAATTTCGGTATAAAAATTACTATTGGATTATCCATGTTAGTATTTCAGTATTAATTTGAGTACTCAAAAATAGCACGACTAACACGTGACTCGGTTCTATATCGCTAATTTCACTACTAAAACTCAATATTGGGATTATCCACATTAATATTTAATACTGAAAAACAGCACCATGATGACCCCACTCTGTTGTGTATTACTAATTTTGGTAGAGAAATTCAGTGTTGTGATTATCCACGTTAATATTTCAATATTGAGTTTAGTACTGAACTACAACACCAAGATGACCCGACTATGTTGTAATCACTCATTTTGGTATAGAAATTCAGTATTGCGATTATCCACCTTAATATTTCAATACTGATTTCAGTACTGAAATACAAAACGACGATCACCTGACTCACTTGTATATCACTAATTTCGGTACTAAATTCAGTATTGTGATTCTTCACGTTAATTTTTCAATACTGATTTCAATACTAAAAATAACACCAGGATGACCTGACTCAGTTGTATATCACTAATTTTGGTAGTGAAGTTCAATATTGCGATTATCCACTTAATATTTCAGTACTGATTTCTATACTGAAAAAAGAAAGATCACGAGACTTAGCTGTATATCACAAATTTCGGTATTCTTCACGTTAATATTTCAATATTGTTTTTAGTACTAAAAACAGCACCATGGTGACCAGCCTCGGTTGTATAACACTAATTTTGATACTAAAATTCAGTATTGCAATTATCCACATAATATTTCAATACTGATTTCAGTACTGAAAAACAAAACGATGATCACGAGACTTAGCTGTATATCACAAATTTGTTACTAATATTTGGTACTGCGGTTATCCATGTTAATATTGCAGTATTGATTTCAGTACCGAAAAAACAGCTCGTCGAACGCATGACTCAATTCTATATCACTAGTTTCGTTACTAAAATATAGCATTGAGATTAACCATGTTAATATTTCAATACTGAAAAGCAGCGCCACGATGACCTGACTGAGTTGTATAATAAAGCACCATGTTCAAGTAGAGGGTACAGCGGGTTGCGGGAAAGTGGACTGCTGAATATAGATGGGGGAAGGTGATGAAGATGTTGGGGAAGATGACAGAGGTGTTGGTGTAGATCGCCGTCACACGATGATTGCCCCGGCGGCGTTTCGGCACCACCAGGGGAGAGGGGGAGAGAGCCCCACTCCTTCTTCTTCCTTGACCTTCCCCCTAGATGGGAGAAGGGTTTCCCCTCTGGTCCATGCCCTCCATGGTGGCGGAGGGGCAGGAGCCCATGCGAGATTGTATCTCCCTCTCCCTGTTTCCTTCTGTTTCTGCACTCCTTGATTCTGGCATTTCACCGTTTCTTAAATTCCCGGATATCCTTAACTCCGATTGGGCTAAAACTTTAACATGACTTTTATCCGGATATTAGCTTTCATGCAGCGAAAGAAGGGTACCAATCGCCTTATGGAGTAGCCACAAGGGTCAGGGGCGCGCCTCTCGACCTTGTGGCCCCCTCGGGCATCGTCTCGCGTTGATTCTTTTTTCCCAAAAATCACATATATTCCAAAAAAAAATCTTCGTAAGGGTTCACTACTAGGGAAAACCTTATACACAGAAATTTAGCAACAGCGCGGGTTAAAAAGGGCGCTAGTGCTAGATAGCAGTAGCGGTTCAGAATAAACCGCGCTGCAGATACGATTCTAGCAGTAGCGCATGTGCCCGTAAAAACGCTACTACTAATATTCCCATTGCTGGAACGATGGGCTACGCATAGCAGTAGCGGCCTTGCAGGAAGCGCGCTATCGCTAGGGCATGAGCTGCAACGTGTTTCGAGGACCCCCCGCTATAGAAACAGAAAAGGAAATGAAAAAAGAGAGAAACTTACATATGTATAGCAATAGCGCGTTTTGGAAAAAGAGCTATAGCTACCTTAGCTATAGCGCATTTTTCGCAATGCGCTACCGCTAGTTTTGACTTAACCAAAAAACCATCCCCCCCCTGGCCACCACTTGCCCCCCAAATCTCTCGACCCACCCCGCCGCCATCTCCCCGATTCGTCGTCGCCCCACTTCGCCGCCGTCTCCTGCCGACGTCGATGCCCCCGGAGCCACCAGAGCCGTGCGCCGTCGACGCCATCGGAGCCGCCCCCAACGCCACGGAGCCGCGAGGCCTCATCAACACCACCGGAGCCGCCGTCGACGCCACCAGATCCTCCCTCGCCACCACTGCCTCCCTCACCACCACCGGAGCCATCCTCTGTAAGCCCCCACCCCTCCTCTCTCTCTCATGCATAGGTTAGCTAGTTTAATTATGTTAATTATCTAGGTTAGGGCAAAAATTTAGTTAGGGCTTTGACAGAGAAGTAGTTAGGTTAACTAGTTTAATTAGGTTAATTACCTAGGTTAGTGCAAAAATTTAGTTAGGGCTTTGACAGAGAACTAGTCAGGTTAACTAGTTTGATTAGGTTAATTATCTAGGTTATTTAGGCAAGTTTTATTTTAAACATGATCCCTTCCTAGACTTTTATTGTTGATTATATCTTTTCATTGAAGTGGTCATGTTGTTTGTGCCCAAGTGGCTTTGTTGTTTCAATGAAGCTGAGTGGCCTATATATTTTTTGCCGGAATGTTGATTCATTTCCGTTCCGGCAAATTTCAGGTTCTTGATTTGTCCACTTTTTAGCAAAGGTCATGCCGAAATTTTCCGTGAATTTTGGCATGACTTGTGCTACAAAGTAGGACATATCGAGTGCCCGTGTGATTTGCCGCACCAGGAAGGAGTCAACGTTCCTGCAAAACAATAGGCCTTTTTTATGTCATTATTCATTTTATTAGGTCTAGAATTAATTGACTAGATTTAATCATAGGAAACATGGCTAGCAACAATGAAGGACAGGGTTCTGGTGATTGCGACGACGCCTACCGGGCGGCAGACGAATTTTTTAGCCTTACTGATGATAACCGATGTTATTGCTGGGCCCACCGTTGGCATCGGGGACTGAGACCGACACGCAGACCGGTGCTGAGGCTGAGACCGGCGCTCAGACTCAGACAGGCATCGAGACCGGCGCTGAGACTGAGACCGGCGCTGCCTCAGGGAGCGAAGCCGGTGTAGAACCGAAAGCAAAGAGGCAACAGGTTCCTAACAAACTCAGGACTACTAGAGTGGTGGTCATGGAGGTGGACGACAGCAATTTTGAGCCAACGGCGCCCGACGAAACCCCGTGCACCATATTGTACACCATCGGCGACTAGAAGGTGGACGTGGGGAAGGCGACGATAATGGAGCCGAAGGAACCATTGTTCCACAGCCGGCCGATCCCCCCGAACGTCTTCAAGGTTTCCGTGGCCAGTGTCAAACCGGGCCACGTGAATTTGCCTCCTCCAGTACTACTGGGGGATGACGACGAGACACCGCGGCGGCTTGGTGATTGTTGCAATGCTGGGTGGGTTCTGTTGTGGCCAAAGAGTCTGCTTCGTCTGGAGGCGGTCGGGAGCACACCCACGAGCACGCAGCCTCAACAAGGTATGAACATCAACACCCCACCTACCCAATTATCGTCGGGTGTCGGGTTGGGTGATAGCGGACGGGGTAAGGAGGAGGCTCCATTAGTCGCTGATGATGTCGCCATGGATGAGGATGAGGACGACGACGGCGCTGCTAAACAGTATGTCTATACTAGCGCCTCCTCAGGGTTTGAGCGTCATGAGTCGGTGCCTGAATTGCCGTCTCAACATATTATGGACGACCTTCCGGTAGTAAAGAAGTTTAGGAAGAGAGCGAGGAAAGGCAAAAAAGTTGTTTCTATGATCCAGCCGCCTCAGCAGCCTCGGCTTCAGGACCATATAGATATCCCCGGTGCGGATAAATGGCATATCCTCGGTCAACCAATCCTACCTGCAACAGCGCTACGGGCCAGATTCGGCGATCTAAAGAGACTTCATGACGATGTGCTGCGGGTAGAGAAAGACCTCATCGCCTCGAAAGATCCAGGATACCCACTCTACGTGGTTAACGTTCCGTGGCAAATGTCGTACGTCGACAGCTTCCCCACGGATAAGTTCTTCCTCCGATTCGATTACATATTCGACATGTTTCACGTGAAGAAGTTGGATTTTACGTTTGTCCGCCTTTATGCCTTGCACATGAACTACATCATCGGGGTTGAGCAGATATCTCATATCTGTGTCGCTGACCCGTACTACATGCACGAGGGCTTCTTGGGAGTCTGCGCAAATCACCGTGAATATGCGAGGGATTACATCGTCAATTTCATGCTCGCCAATAAGGACAAGGAGGCGATTCTCGTGCCTTATCATCCCGTGTAAGTCATCCGCGCTGCTATCCTTCCTTCGATTTCAATCATTCATTTGCACGGTGGAGGCTAATTAATTTGAGGACTTATTTTGTGCAGCGGCGGGCGCGCCGTCCTCATCATCCTCTACCCCCGATTCTCCCACGCTCTTTACTTGGACTCGTCGAAGAACATTCACAAAAAGGATTACACCCACATAAAGGATGTTCTCGATAGTGCTATGTTTTACTACCAAGCAAGGGGTGGAGAGGTCAGGGACAAGAAGAGAAGGGGCGGCAGGGTCGCCTTCGGCCATAAGACCGACTTCTGCTGCATCGAGCAACCGAACGATTCTCTTAATGATGGATTCTATGTCCTAAACCACATGCTGGAGTATAGACGGGATCACCAGAACCTTCGCATGTCACCTAGATCCGGCGATGCCCATATTCTGCAATGGGCTAAGGACATAGGAGATATCGAGGATCATCGACTTCGAGCTGAGTTCTATAACATCCAGCGCGAACTTGCCCAAATCATCATGAAGGAGGTCGTCGGAAAAATAGGGATGTTCTATGGAGAAGGACAAATGTCGCGGGAAGACGTCCGAACATGGATAGCCTCTCAGTGTCTCGACCTGAAGCCTTTCACTAGGCTCGGGGACTATCTCCCTGACTTGGATGGATGGAACGACATGTTGGAGTGATTGTCGATATATGACAATGTGTCCGTTTAGTCCATACTTTCTGTATGAAAAAACTTTGAGTTATGCACGGTGAAACTTTATTTGTGATGCAATTAAACCGTCCTCCTCCTCGACTAGCGAGAATCACTCTAGTTAGGGCATTTTGGGGTACGATGAACTTTGTTATTTATGCTTATGATATGTTGTTTTTATTTTTGCCAAGTCTGTCTCTTTCTGTTACTCAACTATATATGTTGCATATCATCGACTCATGTGATGATGTAGGTGCATAGATCATAGATGGCGAAGAAGTGCTATGCCAAGAGTATATATACGACAAGTGGCCAGAGTGTCAGGCCCTTCTGGTTTCCGAGCGACAGGCAGCAGTTAGTTTAGAGGTTCACGCTAATGCGAAAGAGGGATGCGAACTCATGTTCTCAAAGTGATAGCTCTTCTCGCGTATATCATTGTTTAGATGGATGACGATGTATTTGCATATCATTCGAGACTTGTATCGCTATTTTCGAGATGATGACGAGAGACCACTTTGTGTTGGATGATGATTATGATGATGACATGATTTGATGAGACTAATTGTATGTATATGCTATGATTACATTTGTATGTGTATGATATGCTAAAGATTATTATATAAAGCCTATTCAAATACAAAACAAATACAAAACAAATATGCAGGAAAAAAACTAATAAATAAACTAGTAGTAGCGAGGGGGGGAATTTAGCAGTAGCGCCGCATTGTCAGTAGCGCGTCCCAGCAAACAGCGCTGTAGATAATATCAGTAGCGCCCTTTCCCAAAGAGCGCTACAGCTATTCATGTATAGCAGTAGCATGGGACAACCGGCGCTACTGCTATACGTTAGCTGTAGCGCCTTATTAGTAGCGCCGGTGCCAGCGCTACTGAGAGGCCCAAAAGCCTCGCTGCTAGTAGGCTTTTCCCTAGTAGTGGTTTATCGCGTTTGGACTCCATTTGATATGGATTTTCTGCGAAACAAAAAACATGCAACAAACAGGAACTGGTACTGGGCACTCGATCAATATGTTAGTCCCAAAAATAGTATAAAAAGTTTCCAAAATCATATGAACATTGTAGAATATTGGCATGGAATAATAAAAGATTATAGATACGACGGAGACATATCACTAGCAGGAGACGAACCGGTGCCATCCTTCCGAGATCCTTCCCCACGTCGCAAGCCGCCAAGACGAGGCTGCAGCCGGCCAGGTCTGTTTGCCATCAAACATCGCCGGATCGCACGGGGGCACGGCGGCACTGGCGGGTGGGCGGTGATACGTCCATTTTGCATCATGCTTTTATATTGATACTATTATTATATATTATATCACAATACTTATGCCTATTCTCTCTTATTTTATAAGGTTTACATGAAGAGGGAGAATGCCGGCAGCTGGAATTCTGGACTGGAAAAGGAGCAAATATTATAGACCTATTCTGCACAACTCCAAAAGTCCTGAAACTTCACGGAGAATTTTTTTGGAATATATAAAAAATGCTAGGCGAAGAAAGTACCAGAGGGGGGCCACCAACCAGCCACAAGGGTGTAGGGCGCGCCTCCCGTCCTTGTAGGCCCCCTGGCAAGCCTCCGACACGCATCTTCTGCTATATGGTGTGTTTTCACCTGGAAAAAAATCAGAAGGAAGCTTTCGGGACAAAGCACCGCCGTATCGAGGCGGAACCTTGGCAGAACCAATCTTGGGCTTTGGGGGAGCTGTTCTGCCGGGGAAACATCCCTCCGGGAGGGGGAAATCGAAGCCATCGTCATCACCAACGATCCTCTCATCGAGAGGGGGTCAATCTCCATCAACATCTTCACCAGCACCATCTCCTCTAAAACCCTAGTTCATCTCTTATATTCGATCTTGGTCCCAAAACCTCAGATTGGTACCTGTGGGTTGCTAGTTGTGTTGATTACTCCTTCTAGTTGATGCTAGTTGGTTTATCCGGTGGAAGATTATATTTTCAGATCCTTCATGATAATGAATACTCCTCTGATCTTGATCATAAATATGCTTTGTGAGTAGTTACATTTGTTCCTGAGGACATGGGAGAAGTCTTGTTATAAGTAATCATGTGAATTTGGTATTCGTTCGATATTTTGATGAGATGTATGTTGTCTTTCCTCTAGTGGTGTTATGTGAACGTCGACTACATGACACTTCACCATTATTTGGGCCTAGGGGAAGGCATTGGGAAGTAATAAGTAGATGATGGGTTGCTAGAGTGACAGAAGCTTAAACCCTAGTTTATGCGTTGTTTCGTATGGGGCTGATTTGGATCCATATGTTTCATGTTATGGTTAGGTTTACCTTAATTCTTATTTTGTAGTTGAGGATGCTTGCGAGATGGGTTAATCATAAGTGGGAGGCTTGTCCAAGGAAGGACATCAGCCAAGCACCGGTCCACCCACATATCAAATTATCAAAGTAACGAATGCGAATCATATGAGCATGATGAAAACTAGCTTGACAGTAATTCCCATGTGTCCTCGGGAGCACTTTGCTTTATATAAGAGTTCTTTTAGGCTTGTCCTTTGCTACAAAAAGGATTGGACCACCTTGCTGCACCTTAGTTACTCTTGTTACTTGTTATCCGTTACGAATTATCTTATCACACAGCTATCTGTTACCGATAATTTCAGTTCTTGCAGAGAATACCTTGCTAAAAACCGCTTGTCATTTCCTTCTGCTCGTCGTTGGGATCGACACTCTTACTTATCGAAAGGACTATGATAGATCCCCTATACTTGTGGGTCATCCGGCGGCGACGTGACACATTCATCCAGATTCCAGTCGCATCTCTCTCTCTCTCTCTAGTCCTGATATAGGCAGTTTGCACCACGCACACCTAAGTCTTCCATTTCAAAGCCACATCCCAGACCTAGGTCAGAAATTGCTATTTAGATGTGTTCATATGTCTAATATATCAATCCTCCGAATGCTAAAATCAGGGGCAGATCCAGCATGGGGCATGGGTGTACAGATGTACACCCGAAAATTTCTGTAGATTTTTGTATATATAGGTATATATGACAGATACACTATTCTACAGGCTTTATTCCCTTGCACCTTCAGGATTCAGACCACTTATGTCCACTAGGGTGCACGCATGCACGAGAGGCTCACCCAGCCAAGCGATTCTTCTCCACTCACGAAACAATTTTCTCAAAAAAATCAAAGAAAAAGAAAAGCCAGCAATTCTTCCTTCTTCCCACAGATCCACAAAGGCATGAACGAAGCGGCAACGATCTCACACGGTGGCGGAGATGGGGGAGTAGCAAGGTCCCTGCCCCCCCTCCTGCCTAACATCAGCCATTTGCTGCTAATTAATTTGATATGATCAGTGACAGAATTAGTCACTGTTCGCTACTAAAAAATCATTTTTCAACAACTTGGCCCTCCCCAACCTGTTTTAGCAACACTTGGTCCTCCTCATACATAATCTGGCTCTGCCACTCCTCGTGACCCAACCCGATGGGCATGGTGAGCCACGGCCGTTGCCACGCGGGGGAGCCACCAGCGCAGGAGCTCCACGCGGACGAGTCGCCCAGTGTCATGCCTGCCGCCACTATTGGGGAGGAGCGACGACCCAGTATGGGACTAAGCGTCACAGCATAGAGGGTCGAGGCGGCGGTCGCCACAGGCGTAGACTCTGGGGATACCACTGTCCACTGCATATCGTCCCACCTACAGCGTGAGACCTAAGGCAGCCTTGTCACAAACCGAACATCCCTATTGCTCGTGGCTAGGGGACATATGCCCCCTCCCCCACCACCACATTGACCTAGGAAGATATACCTGCTAGTGAACAACTTATATTTGTATCGTGGTGAATTTTTTGAACACCCAATGTTAAATTCTTGGATCCGCCACTGGCTAAAAGTGGACTCGCTGCCCACGTGTCGATTCTTAGATGTAAAAAAACATCTAGTGTTGCAGCCTTGGTCGTCTACTTGTCATCTCCTACAGTCCAGAAGGTTGTAGATTACGCGAGCCACATCAAAGTAAGTTAATTTGACTAGTTGTCTTCCTATTTACTGGTAGTGATATTAGATTCTTGTTTGCAGTCAGTTATGAATTGTTTGGACATGAAAATTTGTAATTTGCCATATGAATTTTGTCGGAGTAATGGGCCACGGGTAGGCCTACCCGAGCCCAATGACCTTTCAAGACATCGGGGCAGGCTGCGCCCCTCAAGACCACAGGGCGAAGAGCCGCCTCCTGGGGAGTCTACGGCAAGGCGGCCGACTGCCCGCTCACGGTCGAGTCCCAGGGACGACTTCCAGAGAAGCCGGCTTTGGGGAGTAGGCCGGCGACTCCAACAAACCGTGACCTCATCAAGGGGGACGGGGCAGGGGCGTGGCTACAATGAAGTCCACTCCCCGCCCCTTACCAAGGGAAGGCATGGCTACAGCGCGCCGTACTTGGGAGGATCTCCCCGCGCGTGGCACTGTTGCCCAGCCGGCCCTGACATCAGCACCACTGTACTTGGTCCTCCGCCCACGACAGCTTGTCTGTATGGCCTGGAGGCAGCAGGGCCCACCAGCCAGCGAGACCTCGGGAGACGGCGGGAGCACCGCCAGTCGGACCCAACGGGAGTCGGCCCGGGGGAGTTGGCCGAGCCCTCCCCCGGGGCCCACGCGCCATTAATCAAGAAGAGATGGGGAGTGGCCACAGTGATCGCCCGCCAGGCGGCGGGGCTGTTGCCATGACCCCATGACCAAGCTTGCATCATCAGGAGCACAGCTACAGTAATCAGCAACCGGCAAGACTCGCCTGCGGTGGACACGGCCTGTCGGCTCCGTACTAGACCAGTCGGCGGGCCCCAGCAGCCGGCGGAGAAGTCGGAGGTCGGAGACACTGACGGCTGGGCCCGCGCCCAGTCACATTACCATTGTACCCCCGGGGGTAGGCCTATATAAACCCCCCAGGGCACCCATGCAAGGGGTTGGATCCCAGAAATTATATACCTCACCAGATAGAGGGAGAGAGCTAGCCTTGCCCTCTCCTACCACCATACACAGCTCAAGGAGCAACCGTGTAAACCCTTGACTATAGTGATCATGCGGAGACCCAGCAGAGCAGCAGTAGGGGTATTATCTCCCCGGAGAGCCCCGAAGCTGGGTAAGATTTGCCGGCGTGCATGTCTTCGCATGATCCCGTTTCCAGGGACCGGCGACATTCTACTCGCCCCCACCATGATAAGCCATCCGTTGGCCTATGTCGCACCAAACCCCCGACATTTGGCGCCCACCGTGGGGCATGGTGCACCGCAGTCCGGAGATCTGTTCTGGACAGGAACCCTTTTCCTCCCTAGCGAGTGCAGCCAGCCAGGCACGCTAGATGAAGTTTGCGTCGACGTGCTGCGCGGCATGGAGATCGCCTGCGCAGCCAGCTCCTTGGCCGAACTTGTCGGCGAGGTCCGCCTCTCCGACGAGCCTGTGTCTGACGCAGGCGTAGGCGGCCTCGAAAACCTCCTCGCGGGCCTCCTTGATCAACTCCACATTTCCGGTGAGCCTGCCGTAGACTTGGAGTCCGTAGGCTCCACCGACCCAATGCTGGTCGACTCCGACACCGCGTCGGTGGACGCGTTCCCCTCCAACGTGGTGGTCTACGACGAACCTCTCCCCCATGCGGAGAGCGAGGGGAGCACCGTCACTGAGGTGCTGGTCATCGGTCATGATGAGTTCCCTGGTGGAAGGGCGCCCGACTCACTCGGCGCGGCGCTGCAAGACCTAGCTGCGCCCATTCCGGAAGATGCTGATGCAGAGACGTTAGAAGCGCGCCGCCTTCAGCTTGTTGAAGGTGCGAAGAAGCTAGCCAGCATGAGACGCTTGTCAGAAGCTTACCAGCGAGAGATGGATCGCGCTGTTGGCGGCTCGCCGGCTCCGGCAGGGCCCAGCCGCCTTGGCGCGGTTTAGCAGCACGGCGTAGCCATCACCAGCCTGTTTGGGGCTAGCTGCCCCGTGTATGCCACGCCAGCGGAGAACTTCCGAGCCACCCAGACAGCGGCGGATGAGCTGGACAATTTCGAGGGCGAAGAGCACCGCCTCATGATGGAGCGAGTCCAGCGGCTCCTCGACGAGGCCGCCACGTAGAACGAGGCCAGCTGCCGCACGGAGGCGCCGTAGCGGCCGAACGACGACCCGCACCGAGATCAAGGCGCGACGTCTCGGACGCCGACTGGCGGTGCCCGAGGAAGAAAGGACAAGGAGCCGGCTGTCAGCCACAGTCAGACTCGGATTACCATAGAGCGCGACCGAGACGGCCGCCCAAGAGCAGTGGAACGACGGGACGACTGTCCGTCTCCCCCTCCCCGTAAGGAGAGGTGAGTCTCCCCGCCGCCTGTTGACCATCCGACTCTCGGAGACCGCCTTGGCCGCCGAGAGGGAGTTGGGGAGAATGACGCCCGCCACCGGATCGACCGACTTCACCGGTCCCTGGCGCTGGAAGAAGAAGACGAGCTGGGTCCGCCTTGTTTCGGGCCCCGCATTCGGGACGAGCCCTTTCCCAGAGGGTTCACGCTCCCAAGAGAAACGCCCAAGTATACCGGCTCCGTGAAGCCGGAAGACTGGCTAGTCGACTACTCCACGGCTGTCAGCATAGCGAACGGAAACAAGCGTGTCACCATAAAGTACGTTCCGCTCATGCTCCAGGGCACGGCCCGGACGTGGTTGAACAGCCTGAAGCCACGCAGCATCAACAGCTGGGTCAACTTCACCGAAGCGTTCGTCCGCAACTTCACCAGCACGTACAAGCGTCCTCCCGAGCCTCGTCAGCTCTCCTTGTGCGTGCAAGGTCCTGACGAGTCGACTTGCGACTACCTCACGCGTTGGGCCGAGCTCCGAAACTCCTGCGAGGGCGTGCATGAAGTGCAGGCCATCGAGTATTTCACAGCCGGGTGCCGAGAAGGCACCCTCCTCAAGCACAAGCTCCTCTGCGACGAGCCAGAAACCCTCAATGAGCTGCTGATCATAGCGGACAAGTACGCCATGGCCGACTCCTCCATGAAGACAGAAATTCAAATCAGCACGACTGGCAAAGTAGCTCCTCAGGCTCCAAGAACTCCGGCAGCAGACGCCGGCCGGCGACAATAGCAGGGCGACAACAAGCGCAAGGCCCCGCAGTCGGCTTTCAGCAGCCGGCAGGTCGCGACCCTCGAAGCCCAGCAGCCAGAAGAGCAGCCTCCGCCCAAGCGATAGAAAGGCGGCAAGCCGAACTGGTTGCCGGCCTTCTCCTACAAGCAGACCTTGGATGGACCTTGAAAGTTCCACAGCGGCGCGAAGCCATCGAATCACACCACCCGAAAGTGCCACTGGCTCACCAGGATCGCCAAGGGAGACGGCCTCCTACCATCCCCGCCTGCTGGGCAGCCGCCTCCACCTCCGCCCCAGCAGCCGGCAGTCAGGCCAGTCGGCGCAGTACAAGACGAGTACCTTGAAGAGCACGGACCCTACGTGGTGTTCACCAGTGTGGCTGATGATCGACGCAGCAGGCGGCTGCAGCGACAGGAGGTGAACGCAGTAGCCTCAGAGACGCCAGAGTTCATGCACTGGTCAGAGAGGCCCATCAGCTGGAGCAGGGCTGACCACCCAGAAGTGATGCCGAGTCCGGGCTCCTACGCCTTGGTCCTGGACGCCACCTTTGCCACGGACAAACCGGCCGCGCGTTTCTCGCGAGTCCTAATAGATGGGGGCAGCAGCATCAACATCCTGTACAAGGACACTATAGAGAAGTTAGGAATCAAGCAGAGACAACTTCAGAACAGTCGAACCGTGTTCCACGGCATTGTTCCTGGGCTTTCCTGTTCACCAATCGGCAAGATCCTGATTGACGTCCTCTTTGGGGACAAAGATCACTTCCGAAGAGAGTCTATTTGGTTTGAGGTGGTGGACCTTGAGAGCCCATACCATGCGTTGCTTGGTCGGCCCGCCTTGGCCAAGTTCATGGCGGTCCCCCACTACGCCTACCTCAAGATGAAGATGCCCAGTTCCAGGGGAATTCTGACTGTGGCCGGTGACTACCGGAAGTCGTCCGCCTACACGGCCGAGAGTAGTCGGCTGGCCGAGTCCCTGGTGATTGCGGCCGAGAAGCGACTCCTTGAGCGAGCTGTGGCGATGGCCGGCAAGCAGCCGGAGATATCGCCCAACCCGAAGGAGTCAGAAGCCGAAGGTTCGTTCAAGCCGGACAAAGAGACAAAGAAGATACCCTTGGATCCGGAGCACCCAGAGAGGTACGCTGTCGTAGGTGCAAACCTCGACAGCAAATAGGAAGGCGAGCTCGTCGATTTTCTCCGTGAGAATTGGGACATCTTCGCATGGTCTCCCAAAGACATGCCAGGTGTGCCGACGGAATTCGCCGAGCACAAGTTACACGTCCGGTCTGATGCAAAGCCGGTCAGGCAGCCCCTGCGCCGCTTATCAGAAGAGAAGAGAAGAGTTGTCGGAGAAGAGATAGCCCAACTCCTAGCAGTCGGCTTCATTATGGAAGTTTTCTTCCCAGAGTGGCTGGCAAATCCGGTCCTGGTGCTAAAGAAGAACAAGCAATGGAGAATGCGTATTGACTACACGAGCCTCAACAAGGCCTGCCCCAAGGACCCGTTTGCTCTGCCAAGAATTGATCAGGTGATAGACTCCACAGCCGGATGCGAGCTGTTGAGTTTCTTGGATGCATACTCAGGATATCACCAGATCAAGCTAAGCCCGGCTGACAGATTGAAGACCGCCTTCATCACGCCGTTTGGAGCATTTTCCTACCTCACCATGACGTTCGGCTTGAGGAATGCCGGCGCCACCTTTCAGCGTTGCATGCAGAAGTGCCTCCTCAAGCAGCTCGGCAGGAACGCCCACGTTTACGTGGACGACGTGGTGGTGAAGACGGAAAAGCGAGGAACATTGCTGGAAGACCTCAAGGAGACCTTTGAGAACCTGCACCGGTTCCAGATCAAGCTCAACCCCGAGAAGTGTGTCTTCGGAGTACCAGCCGGCCAGCTGCTAGGTTTCCTGGTCTCTGAACGCGGCATAGAATGCAACCCAGTAAAAATCAAGGCCATCGAGAGAATGGAGGTACCTAGTCGACTGCTGGATGTGCAGAAGTTCACCGGCTGCTTGGCGTCCATCAGCCGATTCATCAGTCGACTGGGCGAGAAAGCTCTCCCCTTATACCAACTCATGAAGAAGACCACTTTTTTCGAGTGGAACCATAAGGCGGACGAAGCTTTCCACCAGTTGAAGAAGATGCTGACTACTCCACCCGTCCGGGCGGCTCTGACTCCCAAGGAACCTATGCTCCTGTACATCGCCGCCACCAGCCGAGTAGTCAGCACAGTCATTGTAGTAGAGCGCAAGGAGGAAGGCAAGGCGCTACATGTCCAGAGACCAGTATATTACCTGAGCGAGGTACTATCGACCTCCAAGCAGAACTACCCCCACTACCAGAAGATGTGCTATGGCGTGCACTTTGCCGCCAAGAAATTGAAGCCTTACTTTCAAGAACATCCAATCACGGTGGTTTGCACGGCTCCACTTGCCGAGATCATCAGTAGCCGAGATGGCTCTGGTCGAGTGGCCAAGTGGGCCATAGAGCTGGCTCCTTACACCATCTACTACTAGCCCTGCACCGCTATCAAGTCACAAGCACTGGCCGACTTCCTCGTCGACTGGGCCGAGACCCAGTACCTGCCTCCAGCACCTGACTCCACCCATTGGCGGATGCACTTCGACGGCTCCAAGTTGCGCACCGGCCTGGGAGCTGGCGTCGTCCTCACCTCTCCCAAAGGCGACAAGCTCAAATATGTGCTGCAAATCCATTTTGCCGCCTCCAACAACGTGGCCGGGTACGAGGTGCTCATTCACGGGCTCTGACTTGCCAAAGAACTTGGCATCCGCGGGATCTTGTGTTATGGCGAATCGGACTTAGTGGTCCAGCAGTCGTCTGGCGATTGGGACGCAAAAGATGCAAACATGGCGAGCTACCGTTTCCTCGTGCAGCAACTCAGCGGGTATTTCGAAGGGTGCGAGTTCCTCCATGTGCCAAGAAACGACAACGACCAAATAGACGCCTTGGCACGAATCGGCTCTACCCGCCAAGCAATACCATCTGGCGTCACCCTTCAACGCCTTCTCAAGCCGTCTGTCAAGCCTTCACCAGAATCAGACTCCCTCTTTGTGCTGGCTCCTCCCGAAGACGGCGGATCCGACTCCAGAGCTCCGGCAGTCGGAACGGGGACTTTGGCGGGCGACTCCAAAGCTGCCACAGTCGAGCCCGACCCGGGGACTGCGGTGACGGACTCGAAGATTCCAGAACTCGGCCCAAGGACCGAGCCAGTCGGCCTGGGGACTTCATCAGCCCAACAAGTGGTTGTTGACTCCAGCCCGCCGCCTCCCAGCCCAGCCGCCCTCGTCCAAGTCACAGTTCTGATAGTCGACGAAATAGCAGCACCCTCATGGGCCAGCCCATCCTCAAATTTCTGGTGAACAAAGAGCTACCAACTGATGAGACCTCAGCTCGGCAAATACAACACCGGGCAGCAGCCTATACCATAATCAACAGAGAGCTGGTCAGGCGTAGCATCACTGGTGTCTACCAGCGTTGCATAGAGCCAGAGCAAGGCCAGGCGATCCTCAAAGACATCCACCAAGGCGAATGTGGCCACCATGCGGCTTCAAGAGCACTCATTGCCAAAGCTTTTCGGCACGGTTTCTTTTGGCCGACTGCCTTGGAAGAGGCCAAGGAGTTGGTCCAAAAATGCAAAGGGTGCCAGAAGTTCAGCTCCAAGCCACACCAGCCGGCTTCCGCGCTCAAGACCATCCCCATTGCTTGGCCTTTCGCAGTTTGGGGTCTAGACATGGTGGGACCATTCAAAACAGCACGAGGTGGTTTAACTCACCTACTTGTCGTAGTGGACAAGTTCACCAAGTGGGTGGAAGTAAAGCCAGTTAAGAAACTGAACGGTCCGACTGCCGTGACCTTCATCAGCGATATCACAATTCGGTACGGCATACCACACAGCATCATCACCGACAATGGCACAAATTTTGCCAAAGGCGCCTTGGCCCGTTTCTGCGCAACACAGGGCATCCGAGTGGACCTAGCGTCCGTCTCCCACCCGCAGTCAAACGGCCAGGTGGAGCGAGCAAACGGCCTCATCCTGTCCGGCGTCAAGCCTCGGTTGATCGGGCCTCTAGAGCGCTCGGCTGGCTGCTGGCTTGACGAGCTACCAGCCGTCCTCTGGAGTGTGCGCACGACTCCAAACAAGTCAACCGGCTTCACGCCCTTCTTCCTCGTCTACGGTGCCGAAGCCGTCATCCCAACGGACATAGAGTTCGACTCCCCACGAGTCGCCATGTACACCAAGGAGGAAGCAGAAGAAGCACGACAAGACGGCGTTGATCTGCTGGAAGAGGGCCGGCTGCTGGCACTCAGCCGGTCCAGCTTCTACCAGCAGAGCCTGCGCCGATACCACAACAGGAAGGTCAGGCCAAGATCTTTCCAAGAAGGCGACCTTGTGCTTCGGCTGATCCAGCGAACAGCCGGCCAGCACAAGCTGTCGCCGCCTTGGGAGGGCCCTTTCATCATCAGCAAAGTACTAGGCAATGACTCCTACTACCTGATCGACGCTCAGAAGCCCCGAGCACGCAAGAGGGACGACTCCGGCAAGGAGACAGAGCGGCCATGGAATGCAAATCTTCTCCGAAGATTTTACAGTTGATGCAGTATGTACCATGCTACCTTTTGTATTAAAGTACCAAGACTTCGGGCCCCCCGAGACGAGCTCGGGGACTGCCCTCTTTTGTCTGTATGATAAAAATTATTCCTACAAGTATGTTACTCTTTGTCATACCGTTTGGCACCGGGCTCGACAAGTCGGCCCGGGGACTTGCCGCCTTGCACTATGAAATGCTTCCTGCAGCCGGACAAGTAGTGTGTAGCATCTAAGGCGTCTTCTGTCAGAAGCTGCAGCTCGCAGAGCGACTGTACGGTGGGCAGAGGTAAGGTAGAATGGGTGCTCGCACAAAAAAATGGCTAAGGACTCAAAGCATAAAACATAGCTCAAGACGGCTTCCAGCCTTTCTCACAAACCGATTCTCGGATAGTCAGATTGTCGTTTTCTATCCAACTTGCTCAAAGAATCTTGAAATCGGCTAAATACTTGCTTTCCCAAAGTAGCCTAGCACTTGATCCAGCAACAGTCTGCGGAGCGGCTGTCCGATTGGCAAGGCAGGCAACTAGGGGAAAGCGGCAAAGGAAAACAGCCAAAAGAACAATGAGCAAGAAAGGATAGATATATAAATTTACATAATATAGGCCCTTGGCCGAATTGTCAAGCAGAGGTTCAAAATACACCCCGTGGGTGGAGTTGTGCGAATTAACAAGTTCTTCAAAAGACTACTGAAGCAGATAAAACAAAAGACACACGGCAGTTTAGGAGGCGGCAGACGGAGTCAGGGGGTCGCAGGAGGCACCAACGTCAGTCGTCGGGGCGGTCGGCCGGCCAGTCTCGGCTTGATCGCCTCCGGCAGCAGTCGGATCGGTCGCATGCGGCTCGTTGCTGGAGGCGCGGTCGGGCTGAGGCTGGCCGTCTACTCCGTCTTCTGGTGCCTCCGCCTCGCCCTCATCCTCCGCCTCGTCCTCCTCCTCGACGCTGGAGCCGATCACCTCCGCCGAGTCTTCGTCGTAGTCTGGGTTCATCCCAAACCACTCCGGCGGGACCTCCTCGCCGTCTTCAGACCGCTCGGGGACGAAGATGCTCGTATCGGTGTACTCAGCGATCGCCGCAGCACGCTTTACGAGGGCGTCTTCTGCAGCCGCCAGCTCCGGCTGGGCCTCCGACCAAAGCGTGGCCAACCGGTCTAGATCCAGACCCAGGTACCACGCCTTGACGAACTCCAAGGCCCGGCGCGCTCCAGCCCGGGCCGAAGAGCCCTTCTAGGCCTCGAGGCGACCAGCCGCGACCTCCAACCAGATGGCCGTGAGGCTGGGGGTGCACGAAGCCTGCATATCCGGCCAAAGGGCGGAGATCGCCTGGGCGCCGACGCGCTGAAGCCGGCGCAGCATCCGGTGCGCCGGCCGGAGGCGAGCCTCGATACTCAAGATGTGCTCATCAAGAGTTCGGGGGGCATCGGCGGCGATCTCTGCGCCCTCCGCCCTCCGACTTGCACGATCGGCCTCGATGGCTTGGATAGCGGCCTGCGACTGCCTAGGGAAGAAGTCTGCAAAAGACACGAAGAAACAAAAAAGCGAGTCAAAAACCAGGAGTCAGCACGACCTATGCCGGCAGCTCAAAGAAAGAAAACAAAGAGACTCACCATCAACGATGTCTTCGATCTCGTGGAAGCCGGAGGATAGCAACGCCTCCTTGTCAGACCAGGAAGAGCGCTCGCTCGCGAACTCGGCCAGGAGGGCGGCCTCCGTCTCCTCCGCCTCCCTCTACGACTTCGCGAGTAGCCCCTTCTACTCTGCCAACTGAGTGGCTAGTAGATCGCGCTTCGCGGCGAGCTTCCTGCACTCCTCCCCTTTGGCGAGCAGGGTGGAGTTGGCTTCGCTCAGCTGCTGTTGAAGATCAGCCTTGGCCCCTAAGGGAAAGAAAGAAAGACAGCAGTCGTCAGTAAAGTAGGTCGCCGGGGAGATCCGGCCCGACAGCTCAGCAGTCGGCCCGAATCTCAGGGACTACAGCCCACGGGTGCGCTAGCGCGCCCCCACAGAGAAGAGAAAAAGGAGAAGGACTTACTTTGGCTCTCCGCCAAGTCGGCGGTCCGCTTGCCCAACTCTTCAACATTACGGTTGAAGGCGGTGATGCGGAGGTTGTGGTAGTCCTGCAACAAGCATTCCAGACAAAGTTAGTACCCAGAAGCCCATCAAATTGGAGTTCTGGGCCTCCTGCTCAGCAGCCGACCCAAAACTCGGGGACTACACCCAGTGGGTGCGCTGGCGCGCCCCCACAGAGAGGACAAGAAAAATAAAGGCCCAAAGAAAAGACATACCCGGACGGCCGCCCGCGACGCCAGGAACGCCTTGGTCCAGCTCTGGAGGGCGTCGCCCTCAGCGCGGAGCTTCGCCTGGATGTCCAGGAGCGCCCGGTTCAGTGGCCCTGTGCTGCCTCCCCACACCCACCCAATGGGTGCGGCGCTCGTCGCCTCGCCGTCTGGAGCCACCGAGCAGGCGGTGCCAGCTTCCAGGGGGTGGGGTGCCGAAGTTGCCTTCTCCCGAAGACGGCGCACTGGCGAGCCGACCTGGAGGAGTAGCCTCGCCACGGCCTCGTCTTCGGTCGGCGGCACCGGAGGGTCCGCTGGCCGCTCGCCTCGCACGGCTTCAGACGGCGACGGAGGCGGCGGCGGAACGTTTGCGCTCGGAGTAGAGGGCTCGCCGCCTTCCCTCTCCTCGACGAGGTTCTACACGCCGGCTCCTCCAGTCTGCCCCGTGAACTCCGGCGTTGGCGGCGCAGAGTTCAGCGGGGTAACAAGCAAGGCCGCCTGACGGCGTGCGGCTTCCTCAGCCTGCTGCTTCGCCGCCGCGGCGGCTTAGGCCTCCGCTAGTTTTTTCTTGGCGGAGGCCTCCGCCCTGTCGGCCTCCGCCTTCTCCAGGCGGAGGGCTTCTTCTTCATTGCGCTTCTCCTGCGCATTCCGCTCCGTCGCCTCCCGGAGGTCGCCAGCGTGGTCTATCCGCCGAGTGCTGGCGCGCATCTCCGCTGACCCCATGACGGAGGCGGCGGCAACCCGCTCCAGAGAGAGGGGAGCCCTGAAGAAAGAGGGGCGAGCAGAGACTCAGACAAAGCACAAAGAAAGAACAAACTTTTGAAGACAGAATACTTACGCAGAGACCAACGGCGGCTTCTTCACTTCCTTACGGAAGCGGATGGCCTTCGCGGCCACCTCGTCCCTCCGGGTCGCCGCAGCCGAGCCCTTGGGCTTCTTCCGCCGGCTGCCGAACAAAGTCGGCGCTGCCGGGCGCTTCTTCCCGCCGCCTGGAGCGCCCGACACGGCAGAAGAGCCCGCGCCTGGCTGGCTGGCTCCTGGCCGATGGCAAGGGGCGACTCCTTCCTCGGCGTCATCTTCAGGCCAGTCGGCAAAGGTGGCCGAGGGCCTGAAGTCGCCTGTCGTCCCTCCTCCTCCCTCGGCATCGTCTTCCAGAGCCGCCGCCCCCAGATCGGGGTCGTCGACGTCGCTCTCCGCCCAGTCGGTGGCGAACTCACGGGCCGGCCCCGAGGTGTCGGCTGGTGGGTGAAGAAGGGGATTCTAACCAAAAAGCAAACTGATTAGAACAAGACTCGGCAAGAAGAAGACAATCTAAAGAAAAGAAAGGCGACTCACCACGGGCGGGGGGTTGGCACGGGAGTATGGCTCCTTGCCGAATTGCCAGTCCTCCGGGAGCCTGCTGTCCGAGAGGTAGTTCACCATCAGGGCCACCTCTTCGTGTGGCATGTCCTTGGTGCACATCCGACTCGGGTCGCGGCCCCCACTCATCTGGCATATCAGGTGAGGGCGGCCTTGGAGTGGGAGAACTCGGCGCGAGACGAAGGCGGCCAACAGGTCCGGGCCAGTCAGACCCTCCGACTGCGTCAGCACTCGGAGTCTCATGATGGCGCCGGCTCCCGCAGGCGTCAGCGACCTGGCCCGGTACGACCAGTTGGGTAGTCTGCTAGCCGGCGGGCCGGCTTCGAAAGCTGGCAGATTGACCCAGTCGCCCCGTGTGGCGATGTTCCTGACGTAGAAGTAGGACCGCTGCCACATCTTCACCGACTTCAGCAACGCGATGGAGGGGAAGTGGTTGTCGGCTCCTGTCCTTCGCACGGCGATGAAGGCGCCGCACTGAGCCGACATGCCCGCGGCCTGGGTGCCGAGCTTGGAGAAGAAGAACTCCCCCCAGAGCTCGAGGGTGGGGAGGACTCCGAGGAAGCCTTTGCACAGAGCCACGAAGGCGGGCAGCAGCACCACTGTGTTGGGGGTGAGGTGGTGCGGCTGGAGTCCGTAGAACTCCATGAAAGACCGGAAGAAGCTGCTCGCCGGCAGCCCCAGCCTGCGCAGGCAGTGCGAGCGGAAGATGACCCGCTCGCCCTCCTGCGGGGCGGGGGAAATCTCCCCCTCCAGCGCAAGGCGCACCTGCACGCGATCCTCGTCGGGAAGACGACGGGTCCGGCGGAGGAACTCGATATGGTCTTCGTGGACTTCGGAACCGTCCCAGGTGCCGAAGCGTACTGGGGGAGGCGCGGCAGTGGAGGAAGAGCTCATCATCGCGAGCAGTCACCGCAGCGTGCACCGGAGCTTGGGCGTGCGGCGGAGCGAGCGAGAGAGAGAAAAAAGAGGAAGCAGGAGAGCGAAGGAGCTGCGAGGAGGAAGAAAGCAAGGGGCAGTGGGAAGGAGGAGCGCACGTGCTCCCCTCTTTCCCCTAGTTATAGCCCTCGGGGCTGCGAAGCCGAGGGGGGGCGTGAGGATTTACTGCGCCCACAACCCCACGCCCCCCACGATCCCTACAAAGTTACTGCGCGTAGTAACTCCACAGGAATCCTAACCGTCCACCGGGCCCACAGCGGATCTGCTCGGGCGCCGAGGCGCGGTAGTGGCGGGCCCCGCCTACGGGCCTGTCCCGTCACGCACGTGGGCTGGAAGGACGGCCTAGCCACGTGCCCCCGCGTGGCAGGCCAAGAACGGGCGGCGGCCTGGAAGCTTAGCTAGCACGCCACATGAAATCCCGCCGCGACGTTCGAACTACTGAGCAAGTCGGAATAGAGTGAGCCCGAGTCGGGCGAATCCGACTCCGTCTAGTTGGCCCAGTGGAAGTCAATCAAGACCATGTGTCGAGCATCCGGAGAAAGAAACTGCTGAGGCTTCTCGACCGATCGTCCGCGGCGCCTCACCAGCTTCGGGGACTACTGTCGGAGTAATGGGCCACGGGTAGGCCAACCCGAGCCCATGACCTTTCAAGACATCGGGGCAGGTTGCGCCCCTCAAGACCACAGAGCGAAGAGCCGCCTCCTGGGGAGTCTACGGCAAGGCAGCCGACTGCCCGCTCACGGCCGAGTCCCAGGGACGACTTCCAGAGAAGCCGGCTTTGGGGAGTCGGCCGGCGACTCCAACAAACCGTGACCTCATCAAGGGGGACGGGGCAGGGGCGTGGCTACAATGAAGTCCACTCCCCGCCCCTTACCAAGGGCAGGATGGCTACAGCGCGCCGTACTTGGGAGGATCTCCCCGCGGCGTGGCACTATTGCCTAGCTGGCCCTGACATCAGCACCACTGTACCTGGTCTTGCGCCCACGACGGCTTGTCTGTACAGCCTGGAGGCAGCAGGGCCCACCAGCCAGCGAGACCTCGGGAGACGGTGGGAGCACCGCCAGTCGGACCCAACGGGAGTCGGCCCGGGGGAGTCGGCCGAGCCCTCCCCCGAGGCCCACGCGCCATTAATCAAGAAGAGATGGGGAGTGGCCACAGTGATCGCCCACCAGGCGGCGGGGCTGTTGCCATGACCCCATGACCAAGCTTGCATCATCAGGAGCACGGCTACAGTAATCAGCAGCCGGCAAGACCCGCCCGTGGCGGACGCGGCTTGTCGGCTCCGTACCAGACCAGTCGGCGGGGCCCACTAGTCGGCGGGCCCCAGCAGCCGGCGGAGAAGTCGGAGGTCGGAGACACTGACGGCTGGGCCCGCGCCCAGTCACATTACCATTGTACCCCTGGGGGGTAGGCCTATATAAACCCCCCAGGGCACCCATGCAAGGGATAGGATCCCAGGAGTTATATACCTCACCAGATAGAGGGAGAGAGCTAGCCTTGCCCTCTCCTACCACCATACACAGCTCAAGGAGCAACCGTGTAAACCCTTGACTATAGTGATCATGCGGAGACCCCACAGAGTAGCAGTAGGGGTATTATCTCCCCGGAGAGCCCCGAAGCTGGGTAAGATTCGTCGGCGTGCATGTCTTCGCCTGATCCCGTTTCCAGGCACCGGCGACGTTCTACTTGCCCCCACCATGATAAGCCATCCGTTGGCATATGTCGCACCAAACCCCCGATAAATTTGTAATGCGAGAATATTTATAAATTGTGAATATGTTCCAGTGAGCATTAGTTTAATAAAGTAGAACTCTGAAACTTGAGCAAATTTTATTTTTCATTTCTAAAACTTGAAGAGGGGGAATACTAGTGGATCAATGTTCAGATTTTAGAGTTTCTATATCTTGAAATATTTAAGTCATGATCAACGATGTGTGTCATTTTTATTATGCTATATTTTATTTATATATTATCCAGTTTGTGTTTGTATAAATTGATGCTTCCATTATACACGCCTAAACAAGATGCTAGCCTTTCGAAAAATTGCCTTTCAAATTTTGAATACACACTCTTCAAATTCTGGGCCTGCCCCCGAGAGGAAGGATAGGACTAGGAGCTGGGCTGTGGAACCTCACGTTTCCACAAGATGAACCAAGATCATATGTGCAAGCTGAGGAGTTTCCAGTGACACAAAATGCACCTCAAGAGGAGTGGCATGATGATTTCCAGACCTTGTAGACCAAGCTGCATATTAAATTAGTTCATGAATGAACTGGAAGAAATGCAATCAAGTTCATGTATGAGCTTTTGTAATCTGCATTGCTAGAACTAAATTACCCATTTGCTTACGATGAAACATGTCATGTGCTGAACAAGTGTTTTGCTAGGATGTTTAAATGAACATGTACGAGTTTGTTAGTCCTTGTACAATGCAAGGCGCCTAAGATAGGTGCTTAGAGGAACAAATCAGTCTTTCTCTAAGCACCGATACTATTTGTAGAGTGTAGACGCTTAATTAAGCGTCTCTCCAATAGAATTAGGCACTAGTGCTTCAGAAAAATTCGGTTTATTTCTTTAAGCACCTTCCTAAGCGTCTCCCATTGTACGAAGGCCTTATATGCTTTTGAAGATGACCAATGTTGGAATCTCTGAATGTGCTCTATATGATTTCTCTAGAACTGATTTTTCAGAAATTTTACTTCATTTCGTATTGAAACCTTGCCGTGCAGTTTCTGATAGAAACCTTGCTGTGGAGTTTCTCACAGAAACTGATTCAAGTTGCAACAATTTCAACAGTATGGGAAACAAGTAATGCCACACGGCCCAGCCTGCGTCCTCTTGTTAACTGAATTTTTCGACACTTGTTCACTGAATTGTTTTTACACTTGTTAACTGAATTTTTCTACTGCAATAATAAGAGATGCCATTGCCGGGTTAAGTCGCCACATTTTCAACAACGGAAATGCCCAGCAACAAAATTTATAACTTATCATACTGCATTACTGTACAACCCTAATGCTACTGGACTAAGTGAAGACTTTGCTCCTGGGTCACTGAGCTGATGGAAGCACACGGAGGGCGTGTACAGAAGCGACCGAAACCCAACCCATACATCGCAATCATCCAACACAAGACTTGCACTAGGAAAATCCAGGCAGAAAATACAACCTGATCCGCTAACAAGGTCATAGGTTCAGGCAGTATCACTAAACTATACGACACTTGTTAGCTGAAGATTTCGACACTTGGTAACTGAAGATTTCGACATTTGTTAACTGAATTTTTTCGACACTTGATAACAGAATTTTTCGACACTCGTTAACTGAAGGGGATTTCCGTAAAAACTCATGCCACGCTGGCTTACTTGATCAACGCCTGGTTCGTATAAATAAAACCGAAAAAAGCACCGTACATGCACAATCGAGCCAAGATTTTTCACCAATTTGATGTAGCCCACAACTTGTAGTACCAAACTGAACGTTCATGCCAACTTGTGACACCAGCAGTGTAATTGACTCTACCAAAAATTATGGATTCGTAGTGAACACATACAAGTTTTCACAAAAAAAAATTGTGAGACTTCTAAATACAGTTTTAAATTATTTTCCAGAAAACGGGCACCATAGTGTTCGTGCACCATAAGTCCACACCTCAGGATGCAGCCTTATATGCATACCTAATAATAAAGGGATTATTGCTTTTGGCCGTACATCACCGAAATTGCCTCCAAAGTTGCCATAAATTATCCACTGTGCCACCCGTAAGTGAAGAAAAACAATTCATTTTTATTTCAAAGTCGCGCTCGGGTCCGTTGTTCTTATATGTTGATACACTCACATAACATGAGCACATGAGCAGGGCAATGGCTAGGACCTACGCCCTCCTCACGCGAGACCAGGTTTTGATCCGTGGTTCTACCCCCTTTTATCTCCTTTTTCTCTCCTCTTCCCACACGCGGTAATGGGCCAGCCCATTTACAAGTCGTAGCGCCCCCTGTTTACTATTTCGTTTTTTGCTTTTTACATTCTCCTTTCTGTTTTAGTTTTTTCCTTTTTAAATTAATTCAGGATCTCCAAAGGAACCAAATTTCAAAAAGTTGTGAGTTTTAAAAAAATATTGAGATATCATAAAATGTTTATGAATTGAAAAAACATTTGGAAAATCATAAAATGATCATGATTTCAAAAAAATGTTCACATATTCTAAAACAATTTCATGATTTCAAATAAATGTTCATGAAATAAAAAAATTCATGATTTTTAAATATTTAGTAGCACCATCTGCTCGCCTATATCGCTTCGAACAGGGCTAGCCCAATATATCGATTTTTTTCATCGATGGGTGTATCTTACCGACAACGGGTATGTTTTAATGTATTCCATTTTCATCTTCTCGGGTTTTCTAATTTCTTGTTGTGTTTTTACTTATTTTCTTGCTTTATTCTTTATTATTTTCCTGCTGTATTCTTTATCGTTTCTATTTCTTTGTTTATTTTTTGAACTAAAATAAATTAGTTTTTTATAATTACTTTTTAATTTTTTATGTCTTCTTTATTTCACTTGTTTTAAATAGATTTAATTTCCTACTTTATTAATTACTTTCATTTGATTTGTTTTAAATCTATGCAGTTCTTAAAACAACTTTTATGGGTATGCGCACGAGATGCAGCCGCGGCCTCCCTCTTCAAGGAAGAACTTAGGGTTCCTCCGCCACCCGACGACGCCACCGGCGGTCAGCCTTGTCTCCGGTGGCCGGTCCATAGCGGCGCGATGGACCCCAACCCTTGCCGGCGGGACGGATATTGCTTTATTTCTTCGTGTTTTTGTGAGTTTCTTTAGGGTTTGTGTCCTATTTAGGAAGATGAGGCGGGGGCGGCTCTCTGAAGGTGGAATAGGGTTCTCCCTGTCTGACCCTATTTCAGTGATGCGTCTAGCATTATCGGAGGGCATGTGGAGGGGTGTCTCCACCGGGTCTCGCGGGACTCGGTCGATGCTGGTCTTTGGTGGATCCGCTTGGATCCAGTCTTCATTCGTGTGTCTACAAATTGGATCCTTTCTATCTATACTTCTGTTCATCGGTGATGGTTGTTGTTCTAGTGTGTTGGTCATGTAGGGCCTTAGCACGATGACTTCCTGACTGTCTACTATAACAAGTCTGGCCTGGCTCCGTGAGGGAAGGGTGATGACGGCGGCGCGCCTTTGGCTCATTTCACTACTTGTAGTCGCCGCTAGGGGGTTTATGGACATGGATATAATTTTTACTATTTTTGTTTTCTTTGTACTGACATGACAAGATGAACAGATTGGAAGTTTTCTCACCAAAACCTCTACACATTTCTTATTTCTTTGTTAAAAAAATCATTGTGTATTTCACAGAATGTTCGGGGTGTATTTAAAAATTGTGCATCGTGTAATATTAAAAATGCATCAGGTTTTAAAAAAAGCATTGAGTTTGAAAAATCAATATATATATTTTAAAAATTGTGCATCACATATTTTAAAATTATGATGCTATACATTTTTAAATGCTAACAATATATTAAAAGCGATCACTTTTTAATGGTTAAAAAATGCTCATTGCGTCAAAAAACCATCACGTACAATTCTTTTACATCATTTATTTCATAAATGTTCGCCTTGTATTTATTCATTGTGTAATAAAATATGTCATCATGTAATTTTATAACGTTCACCATGTATTTTAAAAATGTTCACAGTATATTATAAAATACTTATGTACGTAAAAGAAAATGTTCATCTCATGTTTAAGAAATGTTCGGTGCATGTATAAAACTGTTCATCATGTATTTGAAAAGTGAGATCATCTTGTATTACAAAAATGATTATTTTGCATTAAAAGTTGTTCGTCGCGTATTTTTCAATAAAGTTTGTTGGTACATGGAAACAAATCGCCGTTACGAACTGTTAGCTCAAAATATGCAAATCTCGCAATGTTTTCAAAATTCTCTTTCCAACTTGGTCAGTGTTGTACGTACTCACGCACGTACTCCCTCTATTTTTATTTAGTCCGCGTATTAGCTTTAATCAAAATCAATCTCTGTAAACTTTGACAAAATTTATGAACAAAAATATTAATATATACAATAGCAAATCAATACCATTAGATTTAGCGAACCAACATGTGGTTGGATGGTTAGAGGGACAGTGGTATCCCAGCCCAGCAGGGTTCAAGTCATGATACTCGCATTATTTCTAGATTTATTTCAGGATTTCTGGTGATGCGCTTTCAGTAGGAGGGGACGTTCCGTCGACGACGAGACGCCTACGGTGACTTTGTAAATCTCAAGATAATATGCCGATTCAATCTACCGAAGGTGCTCATAGGGATAGGGTGTGTGTGTGCATTCCTAGAGGTGAGTGTATGTGCGTATGTATGAGCGTTTGCATCTGTACTGTGTTTAAAAAAAGTAGTACTAACTTTATTATTAAATTTACTTTCACATTATATAGATTTGTTATAGTAAATGTTTGTATTTTTTTTTATAAATTTGGTTAAAAATTTTTCTCGAATACGCAAAGCTTGCGTATTATTTCATTGATAGAAGGAGTTAAAAAAGAGTACAGAGGATGGTACAGCATATGACACGAATGCAGAAGACGTGAGCATGACGTCCGGAGCAGAGAAATATGGGATGCTCAACCCCACAAAAAGAGAAAAGCACGGCTAAACTCAATGCCCTGGGACGCAGCCCAAACCAAAAGGAACAAGACGACCGACATCTCTAAATCCATCACCGAGGACGTCACGAGCAAACAAGACGACACCTCCAAGAAAGAGAACGATGTTCAGGCGCCGCCGCTGTTCGATCCGACAAGTCAGACCTAGGGTTTCCCTTGACGCTCGAAGTGGGGCACAAATAGCGGCCATGACATCGCCTCCAGGAAGGAAAAGGCACCCGCAGGTGTCGCCGCTGCCAGCCTTATGTGACGCCCGGATAATTAAGCTATAGTAACTCTCTACTAATGATGCCACATCACCACGATCACTATTGATAAACTCACGTTGATTCAAACTCCGTTCGAATTCAAATTTAAAATCAAGACAAAGTATAAAAGTTTTCAAATGTCAAAACTAAAATGTTCATGGTGTGGAAAATCTCCCTGGATATTTACCATGTTGAAACCCATATTTCAATGGTTTTTAACTAACCTTAAATGAATTAAACAATAGCAAAAGCAACTATTTAAACTCCTTTGGTATTTTATAAAATACTAAACTATTTTATATCAGGGTAAAACTTTTTCTACTTATGGATTGTTCTGAAACATTATTTTAGGGGTTATAGTCGTATTTTACTAAACTAAAATTAGCGTGTAACTAAAATAAAACAGAAAAGAAAAATAACAAAAGATTAAAAAAATCAAACCATCCCCGGGGCAACCCGGCCCAACTGGCCACTCGGCTAGCCAGCCCACCCCGGCTGGCCCACCTCTCCCCGCATACCCCC
>NC_041384.1:1554951-1611757 GCF_002162155.2 Triticum dicoccoides | reverse complement strand
ACGATACCCCACTCTCTCTCACACGCCCCCCTCCCCCGCTCGATCTGGGCGCCCGCCCGCGCCCAGGGACCCGACCCCGCGCCTCGCCGTACTTGCTGTGGCCGCCGCCGCTCCCGGCGGGCCGCCCCGCGCCGCTGCCACCAGCGGGCCCCGTGATAGCCGCATCTTCACCACCGGAGCCATCCTCATCGCCTCCCCTCTCGCTCCTCTTTCCCGACCCAATCTAGCTCAGGAAGGGGCAACGAGCCCGACGCGTCCTTCACCGACGCCGTCGCTGTGCGCCACCACCGTCGCCCGAGGACCTCGCCGGAGCTTCCCCCGTCGGACTGCCTCCTCCTCCTCAACGGCATGCGTCCTCTTCGTCACCGTCGTCCCCGACGTCCTCCTCGACCCCCGCTGCCCGAACCCCTATCGCCCTAGTGAGCCTCTGCCTCGCTCCTCCCCCCCTCTGTCCCGCGCTCGTGCGCCCTGTGCTCGTCGCCGCGGCCACTGCACGCGTGCGCCTCGTGCACGCCCGCCGTCGCGCTCCGCTCCTGCCTCCAGCTGCCTCTCCCTCCCCGCTAGCCCATGTCGACGGCCTCGCCATGGCCCTCGCCCCCGCTGGCCGCATCGAGCACACCCAGTGCCTCGCGCCCCTCCTGGCCCCCCCTGTTTCTCCTCCCTCGCCGCTACCGCTGGCAGCCGCGCCCGCGAGTCTGTGCGACCGCTGAGCCCTGCGCCAACTCCACGGACCCCATGTGCTCCGGCCGGCCTCGTCTAGCCATGCCACGTCGCCCCGCTCCGGTCATGGCCGGCAGCGCCGAGCCACGCGCCGACGCCCTTTGCCTCCTGGCCGCGGTGCCCTGTCGGGCAGGCTAGCGCCTGATGCTCGGCTCCGACCATCGCCCGTTACTGCTAGCGCCAGCGCCCGCTAAGACCCCCTGTGTGTGACGAATGGGGCCCACGCCCTGAACGAAAATAAAAAAAGATTTAAAATAAATAAATAAATAATAATATATCAATTAATTAATTAATTAAATCAATTAAGTTAATCAATTAATGTTTAATTAACCTAATTAACTAGTGTTAATTAACTAAATAGTAATTAGATTAGTTAAACCCTAATTGGACTAAACAGTCAATGACATGCGGGACCCACACGTCAGTTTGACCGGTCAACACCCTGTTGACTGCTGACGTCATGCTGACGTCATGAGACGCCATGATGACGTCAGCAAACACTATTCTGGATAACGATGAATTAAAATAATTAAATAAATGCCAAAAATGATTAAAATCTTTTAAAATCAATATAAAATAAACTGTAGCTGAGATGGAAACACTTTGTACATGAAAGTTGCCCAGAACGACGAGACAAATTCGGATACGCAGCCCGTTCGTCCGCCACACATCCCTAGCATAGCAAACTCGCAACATTTCCCCTCCGGTCCGTCTGTCCGAAAACACGAAATGCCGGGAATACTTTCTCGGATGTTTTCCCCCTTCGCCGGTATCACCTAATACCACGTTAGGGCATACCTAGCTCTGCGTATTACCTCGTTATGTTTTGTGATGGTTTGTTTGCTCCGTATTTACTGTTTCTTCCCCCCTCTTCTTCTCCGATAGACCCCGAGAACGTTGCTGATGCCACTGAGTTCGACTACGTTGTTGATGACCCCTCCTTGCCAGAGCAACCAGGCAAGCCCCCCCCCCCTTTATCACCAGATATCGCCTATTCTCTCTCTACTACTTGCATTAGAGTAGTGTAATATGATACTGCTTTCCGCTAATCCTATTCTGATGCATAGCCTGTCATTGTTGCTACAGTTGTTGATACCTTAACTGGAATCCTAAATGCTTAGTATAGGATGCTAGTTTACCATCAGTGGCCCTACATTCTTGTCCGTTTGTTGTGCTATACTATCGGGTCGTGATCACTCGGGAGGTGATCACGGGTATATACTTATATACATATTATATGATACTTGTGGTGACTAAAGTTAGGTCGGCTCGTACAGTACCCGCGAGTGATTCACGAATTGGGTCCGAAAGGACGTTTGTCCCGACGGCCCTCTGAGTGGATCTTTGTGGCGGAGCGACAGGGCAAGTTGGGACCACCTAGGAGAGACATGGGCCTGGCCCTAGTCGGCGTCCGCGGTTATTTCAAAATAACACGCTTAACGAGATCTGGGTATTTGATCTGAGTCTGGCCACTGGCCTATATGCACTAACCAACTACGCGGGAACAGTTATGGGCACTCGACGTCGTGGTACCAGCCGAAGCCTTCGTGACGTCAGCGACTAAACGGCGTGCGCCGGGTTGGACTGGAACGCCTCCTCTTGTATAAGGGAGACTAGGTCTGCTCACCGGCCGCGTACGCAACGTGCAGGTGTGCAATGGGCTATGGGCCCAGACCCCTGCGCACATAGGAGTTAGACCGGTGTGCTGACCTCTCTATTGTGCCTAGGTAGGGCTGCGACGTGTTGATGTTTCGAGGCTGGGCATGAACCAGAAAAGTGTGTTCGGACAAAGGGGATCGAGCGTGTTGGGAAATGTGGTGCGCCCCTGCAGGGAAGTTGATCTATTCGAGTAGCTGTGTCCCTCAGTAAAAGGACGACCCGGAGTTGTACCTTGTCCTTATGACAATTAGAACCATATACTTAATAAAACACACCCTTCCAAGTGCCTGATACAACCGGTGATCGCTCTCTCACAGGGCGACGAGGGGAGGATCACCGGGTAGGATTATGATATGTGGTGTTACTTGGTGAACTTACCATCAACTCTCTTCTTCTGCTGCAAGATGGAGGTTACCAGAAGCGAAGTCTTTGATACGACTAGTTATCCCTCTCTTATTCTGGCATTCTGCAGTTCGGTCCACATATGATACCCCCTTTTCCACTTGATACCAATGCATACATATGTAGTGTAGCTCCTTTCTTGCGAGTACTTTGGATGAGTACTCATGGTTGCTTTGCTCCCCCTTTTCCCCTTTCTATACCCGATTGTTGCGACCAGACGATGGAGTCCAGGAGCCAGACGCCACTGTCGATGATGACTCCTACTACACTGGAGGTGCCTACTACTACGTGCAGGCCGCTGACGACGACTAGGAGTAGTTTAGGAGGATCCCAGGTAGGAGGCATGCGCCTCTTTCGATCTGTATCCCAGTTTGTACTAGCCATCTTATGGCAACTTGTTTAACTTATTTCTGTACTCAGATATTGTTGCTTCCGCTGACTCGTCTAGGATCGAGCTCTTGTATTCGAGCCCTCGAGGCCCATGGCTTGTAATATGATGCTTGTATGACTTATTTTATTTGTAGAGCTGTGTTGTGATATCTTCCCGTGAGTCCCTGATCTTGATCGTACACGTTTGCGTGTATGATTAGTGTACGGTCAAATCAGGGGCGTCACAAGTTGGTATCAGAGCCGACTGCCTATAGGAATCCCCCTTCCAAACTCCTTGGCCGAAGTCGAGTCTAGATATTGTTGAACTTTTACTAACATGGTTGTGTGCCTTACGGGCCCACGTCGCCATTGGGTAGTATTAGGATCTTTTACTCCTCGTCTATACTCTGGGACTCTGATCTCTCTTCTATTCGGGATAAATGAATTTTGCTAAATCTAACATTAGGATCTCGTTATCACTTTCACCCGGAGAGCACCTTATTACCGATGATCGTCTGCTGCACCAGAAGACCCTGAAGATACTCTCCGCTGTTAACCCGAGAACTTGTGTTCATCGCGTTTGCAATTCCCCTTCCACCGTCAACCCTTATGATAACTACATGCAATTGTCATTATTACTTTCATCCCCAGTTGGTCTTGTTATTACAAGGTACCCCGAAATACTCGTCGTTGTTTCGATAATCCTTTGTGCCTACTGCCTTATAGTTCCATGTCGCATGAATACACCTACAAATTAACCCTCACACTTACCGAGGATTTGTTTCTCCCCAGTTGTTCAGGTGTTTCATAAAATTCTTCGAAATATTATCCGATCTTTCGAGAATCCTCTGCAGCCTATGGCTCTAGAAATTCTTGTCTGCCTGCATTATGGTTAAATCCAAATGCCTAGCATTATTCATTGACATCCTTTGCACTATCATTTTGAGACCGTTGATTCAATATGATGCGGATGTTCACAATCATCAGTCGCAATTAGAGTTCATCCTTCCGACTCAGACGTCATTTTTGAACATGAGCTGGTTCTCGACCAATCAAATTGTCGTCGATTGTACCCCTAAGCTTACTCATCTTATCCTTACTTAATCAAAGCATTTGCTTCTAATCCCTTGATTCGGAAATCATAATTCCTTTGATTTTTGAGCTTTTAACCAATCGGTTGTTTCTATAATCCGATGCACATGCATTCCTTCTTCCTTTGATAGAGTACCGATACTTACATCAGCTCCGTTGTAGACCACCAGACCTCTTGTTGGATTATTATCCGACAGTGTCCTTCATATTCAAGTAACCTTGTGAGCCTTTCCACGGATATATAAAGCCTTTGGTAAATTGTATCCTCTGCTTTCTCAACCATGCTCTGTTTTCGAGCTGGTGGTACTTACTATTGAAGCTTGTGGTATATGTTTCCACGATACCCTGACGGGTTGAACCTATGCCTTCCTTATTAAGTGTGAACTCAAAAGTTTTCACGAGTCATACTCTTCTGGTATTTTGCTAGATAAAATTTCTACACTACAGCTTCATCAAAAGCGAGAAGTAAAATGAAATGTTATACATGGAAGAAGTGGGAGTCGACCTTGAGCCTTTGCGTTCATGCCCATGGACCCGATGTGAAACTTATCATCGAAGCTTCTTGTAAATGATAATAATCCCCTTGTTATAAGTTCATCCTGTATCTATGTTTGGTCCTTTGCAATCATGGTTTCGACCATATTTTCTCATTAATACCATTTATCAGACAAGTTGAAGTACTTTTCTTGTGCAGATCATTGCACCTGTCCAAGCTTTACTTTGATCTATCGTCGAGTATTACACTATGATATCTTGATAATGTCATGGAACTGCATAACTTCTAATGGGTTCTTCATCAACTGTTATTTCTCACCGATTCCAATTTTTCCCCGGGTTCTGAGTTGTTAGACACCCAGGGAAACCGATAGTGAATCGATTCCGCACTCCGATTAAATAACTCTAATTTAATTTTCATTGCTTACGAGTTTAATAATCTTCAAGTCATTCCTTGCCTGTTTGGCTATATCATTATTGTGCTACCTGGTCCTTCTTTACGGAGCACAATTTTCGACGATGAGCTAACCTTATGTCGATCTTCCTGGTCTTATGATTTCACCTCGAACGGCAAGCTTGACTCCGTGTTGGCGTCGTACCCTTGATTCCAATAACCTTCCGCTTCATCATTCCTTTGACTTGATGTCATCGCCGACCAATTACATCTTCATAAAACCTCGTGACAAATGTGTCATGATCATCATCAGCATTCTGAGCTCTTCCAAGATGTCAACTGAATTCATGATAAGAAATACCATCCTTGCCCTCGATGATTTATGTTATCATCGACCACTTTTATTGCCTTCCTGAATGGATCGATATGGTTGACTAGAGGGGGGTGAATAGGCAACTAACAATTTTTAGCTTTTCTTTACCAATTTAGAGTTTGCAACAAAGTAGGTTGTCTAGATGTGCAACTAGGTGAGCAACCTATATGACGCAACAACAACAAGCACACAAGCAAGCACGGGAAGTAACACTAAAAAGCTTGCACAAGTAAAGGTGCGAGATAACCAAGAGTGGAGCCGGTGAAGACGAGGATGTGTTACCGAAGTTCCTTCCTTTTGAGGGGAAATACGTCTCCGTTGGAGCGGTGTGGAGGCACAATGCTCCCCAAGAAGCCACTAGGGCCACCGTATTCTCCTCACGCCCTCACACAATGCGAGATGTCGTGATTCCACGATTGGTGCCCTTGGAGGCGGCGACCGGACCTTTACAAACAAGGTTGGGGCAATCTCCGCAACTTAATCAAAGGCTCCCAACAACACCACGAAGCTTCACCACAATGGACTATGGCTCCGTGGTGACCTCAACCGTCTAGGGTGCTCAAACACCCAAGAGTAACAAGATACACTAGGGATTGGTGGGGGAATCAAATTTCTCTTGGTGGAAGTGTAGATCGGGGCCTTCTCAACCAATCTCGAGCAAATCAACAAGTTTGATTGGCTAGGGAGAGAGATCGGGCGAAAATGGAGCTTGGAGCATTAATGGAGCTTTGGGGGAAGAGGTAAGTCAACGAAGAAGAAGAGGACCCCCTTTTATAGAAGGGGATCACATCCAACCGTTACCCCCAAAACAGCCCCGCAGCGGGCGGTACTACCGTAGGTGGCAGCGGTACTACCGCTCCCCCTTGCGGTACTACCGCCCAGCCTGGGAGGGCTCGAAGAGAGAGAAGAAAACGTGCCCAGCGCGGTACTGCCGCGGTGGTAGGGCGGTACTACCACCCTCGAGCGGTACTGCCGCTTCTACTACCGCTGCAAAGTGCCGCTCAACCCGACACGAGAAGTGACCCCCTCGAGTCGACACGGTAGTAGCCCGGTACCGCAGCGGTACTGCGGTTGAGAACCACAAGCAGTACTACCGCTGGGTACCGCGGTACTACCGCTCGGACACAAAACAACACAACTGCAAGGGGAACAAGCTCTCTGGTTGAAGCGAAAAGGCTCAGAGGGTGAAAGAAGGATGTGTACGTGTTGATTCCACCCAAGCCTTACCAAAGCGGACCCCCTCTTGATAGAACGGTGACTCCTATGAAACTAGTCCACCAAACAAGAAACGAAAAAGCTACACCGTCTTGAAAAACACTTTGAGGGGAAGGAAATCATCTCGTGCCAAAGGATGAAACTCTGAAAGGCTCAAAGCACACGGTTAGTCCGCAAACATGTTTTCATCAATCACGAAAACTACATCGAGAGAGATATGCCTTAACACTTCCGTTCAACACAAACTTGTTCGTGTTTGGTGTTATACCTTTAGTTCATTGCTATACAACTTAGGTTATGTTCTACCTTGGTGTACTACCATCTTCTATGTCAAGAATATTGTGAGAATTTCACCACCTTTTAAGAATGCTTGATATGGTGATACTTCTTACCATATCCGTTCATTCATTGGTCCCCGTGTTGTTTCTAACTGGAAAATCGATAATTGAACTATGATGTGTGACTTCAAAACTTATCGCAACCCTATTGCTTTGGAGTTAATGGTCGATATTATATTCTTAGACCATTGGTTTTATCAAATCACCATTCTAACATTGATCATGCTACCTAAGCCCGTATTTCGGGTGCACCTTTCAACCAACGTTTAACTGTGTATGTTTTCCTCGAGCATACCTCATTATATCATTTGATCTAACAAATGTTATCTCCTTGTTCACATAAGTGTGGAAATCCATCTTTTGAAAATCTCAATGAATTGTCGTTGAGATCATCAGACACCTCCTCGTCCTCTCCTTGGTTAAATGATGAACTCTTGTTTCAGAACTCGCTTCCATAGTTTATTTCACGAGAATTCTATAATGTCGCCTTGTCAATTGTGTTGCACCTCTTCTTCTCAGGCATCTTGAGTCTGAGGTATCTTGACCCCAATCAGATCTGAATTTCGGTCAGATATGATGGATGGAACATATTTTCAAGAGTTATAACATTGGTCTTTAACCCAATAAGGTGATGTTATCCTAACACACCTCCCCGGAGGGCCAATTGTTATAGTTTCCTTTTTAGCAAGGTTAGCCATTCTTCCATGAGGAAATTGTAAGACGTATTCTATAAGTTGTTCCTGATGGATCCTTTGTGTATCCAAAGTCTGATCTTTACCCAGTGACCATGTCAATGCTATCTCGAAGCTTGTCTATGGTACTCCGATTATCAACAAGAACATTTGAGGCCCAATGCTAAATGTTTCCTGCTCAATTACCCAAACACCATTGTATGGGTAATGCCATGAAATTTCTCTCACCTTACCTAAAGAGTTTTCTACATTATATCCAGTCATTGATATCATGCTCTGCTTATCCTTGGGAGGATATACCCTTGAAATATGTGTTTAAACACATTTTCCTTTCCATTGTTCTGTTTAAATCTGATAATCGTATTTTCCCTTCCATTGTTTGGTTTAACCTTTCTTGAGATCTATATGATCTAAGCAGTATTATTCTCCTACTTTTGTAAGCACCTCGTTCTACAATTTTGTCAGAAAGACCCTGTTACTTTTGCTGATGACATTTCGGTAACCACCGATGGACGAGAGCTTTGCCTACTGGTCCGCCTCGTTCAACGAGCAGGAAAATGGTTCTCTTCGACCCTCGCCCTTGGTACCGACGTTGTTGCCGACATAATCGACAGGCTACCCTCTGACATGCCATTGCTATCATGATCATGCAAGATGTCACCGCTCCTCCTACTTTTAACCTATATGTTGGGACCATAACCCATAGTTCCACAGGATCGAAACCTGACTCTCCTGTAACCCCGGTTTCCAAGGTTATTCCTCACGCTTGACTCCGTATGCATTCACAGGTCACCTTCCTAGAGATGACCTATTCTAGTATCAGACACAATACTTATTCGCGTTGCCCTGAAACCCTTTCATCTTCTGACTAGGCATTGAACGATTGCCTGGCTGCTTGAAACTTCTTATTGTACCTTCGAACTTTACTTTCGATGTGTTTCATTTGTTCAACTCGAGAGATACTTGTAGGGGAACGTAGCAGAAATTCAAAAATTTTCCTACGAATCACCAAGATCTATCTATGGAGAGACCAGCAACGAGTAGAAAGAGAGTGCATCTACATACCCTTGTAGATCGCTAAGCGTAAGCGTTCAAGTGAACGGGGTTGATGGAGTCGTACTCGTCGTGATTCAGATCACCGATGATCCTAGTGCCGAACGGACGGCACCTCCGCGTTCAACACACGTACAGCTCGACGATGTCTCCCACGCCTTGATCCAGCAAGGAGAGAGGGAGAGGTTGAGGAAGACTCCATCCAGCAGCAGCACAACGGCGTGGTGGTGATGGAGGAGCGTGGCAATCCTGCAGGGCTTCGCCAAGCACCTACGGGAGAGGAGGAGGTGTCACGGGAGGGAGGGAGGCGCCAAGGGCTCAGGTATGGATGCCCTCCCTCCCCTCCACTATATATAGGGGCAGGGGAGAGGGGGGAGGCGCAGCCTTGCCCCCTCCTCCAAGGAAGGGGTGCGGCTAAGGAGGGGGGGAGGAGTCCATCCTCCCCAAGGCACCTCGGAGGTGCCTTCCCCCTTTAGGACTCTCCCCTTTTCCCTATATCTTGGCGCATGGGCCTCTAGGGGCTGGTGCCCTTGGCCCATGTAGGCCAAGGCGCACCCCCTACAGCCCATGTGGCCCCCCGGGGCAGGTGGCCCCACCCGGTGGGCCCCCGGGACCCTTCCGGTGGTCCCGGTACAATACCGATGACCCCGAAACTTGTCCCGATGGCCGAAACAGGACTTCCTATATATAAATCTTTACCTCCGGACCATTTCGGAACTCCTCGTGACATCCGGGATCTCATCCGGGACTCCGAACAACATTCGGTAACCACATACAAGCTTCCTTTATAACCCTAGCGTCATCGAACCTTAAGTGTGTAGACCCTACGGGTTCGGGAGACATGCAGACATGACCGAGATGTTCTCCGGTCAATAACCAACAGCGGGATCTGGATACCCATGTTGGCTCCCACATGTTCCACGATGATCTCATCGGATGAACCACGATGTCAAGGACTTAATCAATCCCGTATACAATTCCCTTTGTCTAGCGGTATGGTACTTGCCCGAGATTCGATCGTCGGTATACCGATACCTTGTTCAATCTCGTTACCGGCAAGTCTCTTTACTCGTTCCGTAACACATCATCCCGTGATCAACCCCTTGGTCACATTGTGCACATTATGATGATGTCCTACCGAGTGGGCCCAGAGATACCTCTCCGTTTATACGGAGTGACAAAATCCCAATCTCGATTCGTGCCAACCCAACAGACACTTTCAGAGATACCCGTAGTGTACCTTTATAGCCACCCAGTTACGTTGTGACGTTTGGCACACCCAAAGCACTCCTACGGTATCCGGGAGTTGCACAATCTCATGGTCTAAGGAAATGATACTTGACATTAGAAAAGCTTTAGCATACGAACTACATGATCTTGTGCTAGGCTTAGGATTGGGTCTTGTCCATCACATCATTCTCCTAATGATGTGATCCTGTTATCAACGACATCCAATGTCCATGGTCAGGAAACCGTAACCATCTATTGATCAACGAGCTAGTCAACTAGAGGCTTACTAGGGACATGGTGTTGTCTATGTATCCACACATGTATCTGAGTTTCCTATCAATACAATTCTAGCATGGATAATAAACGATTATCATGAACAAGGAAATATAATAATAATCAATTTATTATTGCCTCTAGGGCATATTTCCAACACGGGGCAGGTGGCCCCACCCGGTGGGCCCCCGGGACCCTTCCGGTGGTCCCGGTACAATACCGATGACCCCGAAACTTGTCCCGATGGCCGAAACAGGACTTCCTATATATAAATCTTTACCTCCGGACCATTCCGGAACTCCTCGTGACGTCCGGGATCTCATCCGGGACTCCGAACAACATTCGGTAACCACATACAAACTTCCTTTATAACCCTAGCGTCATCGAACCTTAAGTGTGTAGACCCTACGGGTTCGGGAGACATGTAGTCATGACCGAGATGTTCTCCGGTCAATAACCAACAGCGGGATCTGGATACCCATGTTGGCTCCCACATGTTCCACGATGATCTCATCGGATGAACCACGATGTCAAGGACTCAATCAATCCCGTATACAATTCCCTTTGTCTAGCGGTATGGTACTTGCCCGAGATTCGATCGTCGGTATACCGATACCTTGTTCAATCTCGTTACCGGCAAGTCTCTTTACTCGTTCCGTAACACATCATCCCGTGATCAACCCCTTGGTCACATTGTGCACATTATGATGATGTCCTGCCAAGTGGGCCCAGAGATACCTCTCCGTTTACACGGAGTGACAAAATCCCAATCTCGATTCGTGCCAACCCAACAGACACTTTCAGAGATACCCGTAGTGTACCTTTATAGCCACCCAGTTACGTTGTGACGTTTGGCACACCCAAAGCACTCCTACGGTATCCGGGAGTTGCACAATCTCATGGTCTAAGGAAATGATACTTGACATTAGAAAAGCTTTAGCATACGAACTACATGATCTTGTGCTAGGCTTAGGATTGGGTCTTGTCCATCACATCATTCTCCTAATGATGTGATCCCGTTATCAACGACATCCAATGTCCATGGTCAGGAAACCGTAACCATCTATTGATTAACGAGCTAGTCAACTAGAGGCTTACTAGGGACATGGTGTTGTCTATGTATCCACACATGTATCTGAGTTACCTATCAATACAATTCTAGCATGGATAATAAACGATTATCATGAAAAAGGAAATATAATAATAATCAATTTATTATTGCCTCTAGGGCATATTTCCAACAGTCTCCCACTTGCACTAGAGTCAATAATATAGTTCACATCGATATGTGATTAACGCTCAAGGTCACATCCCCATGTGACTAACACCCAAAGAGTTTACTAGAGTCAATAATCTAGTTCACATTTACCATGTGATTAACACTCGATGAGTTCTGGGTTTGATCATGTTATGCTTGTGAGAGAGGTTATAGTCAACGGGTCTGAACCTTTCAGATCCGTGTGTGCTTTACAAATCTCTATGTCATCTCCTAGATGCAGCTACCACGTTCTATTTGGAGCTACTCCAAATAACTGTTCTACTTGGAGCTATTCTAAATTGTTGCTCCATTATACGTATCCGGTATCTCTACTCAGAGCTATCCGGATAGGTGTTAAGCTTGCATCGACGTAACCCTTTACGACGAACTCTTTTACCACCTCCATAATTGAGAAAATTCCTTAGTCCACTAGTTACTAAGGATAACTTTGACCGCTGTCCTGTGATCCATTCTTGGATCACTCTTGTACCCCTTGACTGACTCATGGTAAAGCACACTTCAGGTGCGGTACACAGCATAGCATACTGTAGAGCCTATGTCTTAAGCATAGGGGACGACCTTCGTTCCTTTCTCTCTATTCTGCCATGGTCGAGCTTTAAGTCTTAACTTCATACCTTACAACTCAGGCAAGAACTCCTTCTTTGACTGATCCATCTTGAACACCTTCAAGATCACGTCAAGGCATGTGCTCATTTGAAATTACTATTAAGCGTTTTGATCTATCCTTATAGATCTTGATGCTCAATGTTCAAGTAGCTTAATCCAGGTTTTCCATTGAAAACACTTTCCAAATAACCCTATATGCTTTCCAGAAATTCTACATCATTTCTGATCAACAATATGTCAACAACATATACTCATCAGAAATTCCATAGTGCTCCCACTCACTTCTTTGGAAATACAAGTTTCTCATAAACTTTGTATACACCCAAAATCTTTGATCATCTCATCAAAGCATACATTCCAACTCCGAGATGCTTACTACAGTCCTTAGAAGGATAGCTGGAGCTTTGCATACTTATTAGCATCTTTCAGGATTGACAAAACCTTCTGGTTGTATCACATACAACCTTTCCTCAAGAAAATCGTCGAGGAAACAATGTTTTGACATCCTATCTGCAAGATTTCATAAATAATGCAGTAATCGCTAATATAATTCCAACAGACTCTTAGCATCGCTACGAGTGAGAAAGTCTCATCGTAGTCAACTCCTTGAACTTGTCAGAAAACGTCTTAATGACAAGTCGAGCTTTCTTAATGGTGACATTTACCATCATTGTCCGTCTTCCTTTTAAAATCCATCTATACTCAACAGTCTTACGACCATCGAGTTGTTCTGCCAAAGTCTACACTTTGTTTTCATACATGGATCCTCTCTCGGGTTTTATGGCCTTGAGCCATTTATCGAATCCGGGCCCACCATCGCTTCTCCATAGCTCGTAGGTTCATTGTTGTCTAGCAACATGACCTTCAAGACAGGATTACTGTACCACTCTAAAGTAGTACGTATCCTTGTCACCCTACGAGGTTCGGTAGTGACTTGATCCGAAACTTCATGATCACTATCATAAGCTTCCACTTCAATTGGTGTAGGTGCCACAGGAACAACTTCCTGTGCCCTGCTACACACTTGTTGAAGTGACGGTTCAATAATCTCATCAAGTTTCCACCATCCTCCCACTCAACTTTTCGAGAGAAACCTTTCCTCGAAAAAGGACCCGATTCAAGAAACAATCCCTATTGCTTTCGGATCTGAATTAGGAGGTATACCCAACTGTTTTGGGTGTCCTATGAAGATGCATTTATCCGCTTTGGGTTCGAGCTTATCAGCCTGAAACCTTTCCACATAAGCATCGCAGCCCCAAATTTCTAAGAAATGACAGCTTAGGTTTCTCTAAACCATAATTCATACGGTGTCATCTCAACGGAATTACGTGGTGCCCTATTTAAAGTGAATGTGGTTGTCTCTAATGCCTAACCCATAAACTATAGTGGTACTTCGATAAGAGACATCATGGTATGCATCATATCCAATAGGGTGCAGTTATGATGTTCGGACACACCATCACACTATGGTGTTCCAGGCTGTATTAGTTGTGAAACTATTTCCACAATGTCTTAATTCTGTGCCAAACTCGTGATTCAGATATTCATCTCTATGATCATATCATAGATCTTTTATCCTCTTGTCACGACGATCTTTCAACTTCACACTGAAATTACTTGAACCTTTCAATAATTCAGAATCGTGATTCATCAAGTAAATATACTCAACATCTACTCGAATCATCTGTGAAGTAAGAACATAACGATATTCACTGCATGCCTCAGCACTCATTGGACTGCACACATCAAAATGTGTTACTTCCAACAAGTTGCTATCTTGTTCCATCTTACTGAAAACGAGGCTTTTCAGTCATCTTGCCCATGTGGTATGATTTGCATGTCCCAAGTGATTCAAAATCAAGTGAGTCAAAACGGTCCATTTGCATGGAGTTTCTTCATGCATATACACCAATAGACATGGTTCGCATGTCTCAAATTTTTCAAAAATGAGTGAGTCCAAAGATCCATCAACATGGAGCTTCTTCATGCGTTTTATACCGATATGACTTACGTGGCAGTGCCACAAGTAGGTGGTACTATCATTACTATCTTTTGGCATGAACATGTGTATCACTACGATCGAGATTTAATAAACCATTCATTTTAGGTGTAAGACCATTGAAGGTATTATTCAAATAAACAGAGTAACCATTATTCTCCTTAAATGAATAATCGTATTGCGATAGACGTAATCCAATCATGTCTATGCTCAACACAAACACCAAATAACAATTATTTAGGTTTAACACCAATCTCTTTGGTAGAGGGAGCGTGCGATGCTTGATCATATCAAGCTTGGAAAAACTTCCAACACATATCGTCAGCTCACCTTTAGCTAGTCTCCGTTTATTCCGTAGCCTTTTGTTTCGAGTTACTAACACTTAGCAACCGAACCGGTATCTAATACCCTGGTGCTACTAGGAGTACTAGCAAAGTACACATTAACACAATGTATATCCAATATACTTCTATCGACCTTGCCAGCCTTCTTATCTACCAAGTATCTAGGGTAATTCTGCTCTAGTGGTTGTTCCCCTTATTACAGAAGCACTTAGTCTCGGGTTTGGGTTTTACCTTGGGTTTCTTCACTAGAGCAGCAGCTGATTTGCCGTTTCATGAAGTATCCCTTCTTGCCCTTGCCCTTCTTGAAACTAGTGGTTTCACCAACCATCAACAATTGATGCTCCTTCTTGATTTCTACTTTCGCGGTGTCAAACATCGCGAATACCTCAAGGATCATCATATCTATCCCTGATATTTTATAGTTCATCACGAAGCTCTAACAGCTTGGTGGCAATGACTTTGGAGAACCATCACTGTCTTATCTGGAAGATCAACTCCCACTCAATTCAAATGATTGTTGTACTCAGACAATCTGAGCACAAGCTCAACAATTGAGCTTTTCTCCTTAGTTTGCAGGTTAAGAAAGTCATCGAGGTCTTATACCTCTTGACATGGGCACGAGCCTGAAATCCCAATTTCAGCCCTCAAAACATCTCATATGTTTCGCGATGTTTCAAAAACGTCTTTGGTGCCTCAACTCTAAACCGTTTAACTGAACTATCACGTAGTTATCAAAACGTGTATGTCAGATGTTCGCAACATCCACAGACGACGTTTGGGGTTCAGCACACTGAGCGGTGCATTAAGGACATAAGCTTTCTACTATCCGCATAATCGCTACTATCAACTTTCAACTATATTTTCTCTAGGAACATATCTAAACAGTAGAACTATAGCGTGAGCTACGACATAATTTGCAAAATCCTTTTGACTATGTTCAGCATAATTAAGTTCATCTTATGAACTCCCACTCAGATAGACATCCCTCTAGTCATCTAAGTGATTACATGATCCGAGTCAAACTAGGCCGTGTCCGATCATCACGTGAGACGGACTAGTCATCATCGGTGAACATCTTCATGTTGATCGTATCTTCTATACGACTCATGCTCGACCTTTCGGTCTCCGTGTTCCGAGGCCATGTCTGTACATGCTAGGCTCGTCAAGTTAACCCTAAGTGTTTCGCGTGTGTTCCGAGGCCATGTCTGTACATGCTAGGCTCGTCAACACCCGTTGTATTTGAACGTCTGAATAAAACACCCGATCATCACGTGATGTTTTGAAACAGCAAACTGTCGCCACGGTGCACAGTTAGGGGAGAACACTTCTTGAAATTGTTGTAAGGGATCATCTTATTTACTACCGTCGTTCTAAGCAAATAAGATGTATAAACATGATAAACATCACATGCAATCAAATAGTGACATGATATGGCCATCATCACTTTGCTCCTTTTGATCTCCATCTTCGGGGCTCCATGATCATCATCGTCACCGGCATGACACCATGATCTCCATCATCATGATCTCCATCATCGTGTCTTCATGAAGTTGCCTCGCCAACTATTACTTCTACTACTATGGCTAACGGTTAGCAATAAAGTGAAGTAATTACATGACGTTTAAGTTGACACGCAGGTCACAAATAAATAAAGACAACTCCTATGGCTCCTGCCGGTTGTCATACTCATCGACATGCAAGTCGTGATTCCTATTACAAGAACATGATCAATCTCATACATCACATATATCATTCATCACATCCTTTTGGCCATATCACATCACATAGCATACCCTGCAAAAACAAGTTAGACGTCCTCTAATTGTTGTTTGCATGTTTTACGTGGCTGCTATGGGTTTCTAGCAAGAACGTTTCTTACCTACGCATGAACCACAACGTGATATGCCAATTCCTATTTACCCTTCATAAGGACCCTTTTCATCGAATCCGATCCGACTAAAGTGGGAGAGACAGACACCCGCCAGCCACCTTATGCAACTAGTGCATGTTTGTCGGTGGAACCGGTCTCACGTAAGCGTACGTGTAAGGTTGGTCCGGGCCGCTTCATCCCACGATGCCGCCGAATCAAGATAAGACTAGTAACGGCAAGCATATTGAACAATATCGACGCCCACAACTACTTTGTGTTCTACTCGTGCAAAGAATCTACGCAATAGACCTAGCTCATGATGCCACTGTAGGGGAACGTAGCAGAAATTCAAAAATTTTCCTACGAATCACCAAGATCTATCTATGGAGAGACCAACAACGAGTAGAAAGAGAGTGCATCTACATACCCTTGTAGATCGCTAAGCGGAAGCGTTCAAGTGAACGGGGTTGATGGAGTCGTACTCGTCGTGATTCAGATCACCGATGATCCTAGTGCTGAACGGACGGCACCTCCGCGTTCAACACACGTACAGCTCGACGATGTCTCCCACGCCTTGATCCAGCAAGGAGAGAGGGAGAGGTTGAGGAAGACTCCATCTAGCAGCAGCACAACGGCATGGTGGTGATGGAGGAGCGTGGCAATCCTGCAGGGCTTCGCCAAGCACCTACGGGAGAGGAGGAGGTGTCACGGGAGGGAGGGAGGCGCCAAGGGCTCAGGTATGGATGCCCTCCCTCCCCTCCACTATATATAGGGGCAGGGGAGAGGGGGGAGGCGCAGCCTTGCCCCCTCCTCCAAGGAAGGGGTGCGGCTAAGGAGGGGGGGAGGAGTCCATCCTCCCCAAGGCACCTTGGAGGTGCCTTCCCCCTTTAGGACTCTCCCCTTTTCCCTATATCTTGGCGCATGGGCCTCTAGGGGCTGGTGCCCTTGGCCCATGTAGGCCAAGGCGCACCCCCTACAGCCCATGTGGCCCCCCGGGGCAGGTGGCCCCACCCGGTGGGCCCCCGGGACCCTTCCGGTGGTCCCGGTACAATACCGATGACCCCGAAACTTGTCCCGATGGCCGAAACAGGACTTCCTATATATAAATCTTTACCTCCGGACCATTTCGGAACTCCTCGTGACGTCCGGGATCTCATCCGGGACTCCGAACAACATTCGGTAACCACATACAAGCTTCCTTTATAACCCTAGCGTCATCGAACCTTAAGTGTGTAGACCCTACGGGTTCGGGAGACATGCAGACATGACCGAGATGTTCTCCGGTCAATAACCAACAGCGGGATCTGGATACCCATGTTGGCTCCCACATGTTCCACGATGATCTCATCGGATGAACCACGATGTCAAGGACTCAATCAATCCCGTATACAATTCCCTTTGTCTAGCGGTATGGTACTTGCCCGAGATTCGATCGTCGGTATACCGATACCTTGTTCAATCTCGTTACCGGCAAGTCTCTTTACTCGTTCCGTAACACATCACCCCGTGATCAACCCCTTGGTCACATTGTGCACATTATGATGATGTCCTACCGAGTGGGCCCAGAGATACCTCTCCGTTTACACGGAGTGACAAAATCCCAATCTCGATTCGTGCCAACCCAACAGACACTTTCAGAGATACCCGTAGTGTACCTTTATAGCCACCCAGTTACGTTGTGACGTTTCGCACACCCAAAGCACTCCTACGGTATCCGGGAGTTGCACAATCTCATGGTCTAAGGAAATGATACTTGACATTAGAAAAGCTTTAGCATACGAACTACATGATCTTGTGCTAGGCTTAGGATTGGGTCTTGTCCATCACATCATTCTCCTAATGATGTGATCCCGTTATCAACGACATCCAATGTCCATGGTCAGGAAACCGTAACCATCTATTGATTAACGAGCTAGTCAACTAGAGGCTTACTAGGGACATGGTGTTGTCTATGTATCCACACATGTATCTGAGTTTCCTATCAATACAATTCTAGCATGGATAATAAACGATTATCATGAACAAGGAAATATAATAATAATCAATTTATTATTGCCTCTAGGGCATATTTCCAACAGTCTCCCACTTGCACTAGAGTCAATAATCTAGTTCACATCGATATGTGATTAACACTCAAGGTCACATCCCCATGTGACTAACACCCAAAGAGTTTACTAGAGTCAATAATCTAGTTCACATTTACCATGTGATTAACACTTGATGAGTTCTGGGTTTGATCATGTTATGCTTGTGAGGGAGGTTATAGTCAACGGGTCTGAACCTTTCAGATCCGTGTGTGCTTTACAAATCTCTATGTCATCTCCTAGATGCAGCTACCACGTTCTATTTGGAGCTATTCCAAATAACTGTTCTACTTGGAGCTATTCTAAATTGTTGCTCCATTATACGTATCCGGTATCTCTACTCAGAGCTATCCGGATAGGTGTTAAGCTTGCATCGACGTAACCCTTTACGACGAACTCTTTTACCACCTCCATAATTGAGAAAATTCCTTAGTCCACTAGTTACTAAGGATAACTTTGACCGCTGTCCTGTGATCCATTCTTGGATCACTCTTGTACCCCTTGACTGACTCATGGTAAAGCACACTTCAGGTGCGGTACACAGCATAGCATACTGTAGAGCCTATGTCTTAAGCATAGGGGACGACCTTCGTTCCTTTCTCTCTATTCTGCCATGGTCGAGCTTTAAGTCTTAACTTCATACCTTACAACTCAGGCAAGAACTCCTTCTTTGACTGATCCATCTTGAACACCTTCAAGATCACGTCAAGGCATGTGCTCACGTCAAGATCACGTCGGTATACCGATACCTTGTTCAATCTCGTTACCGGCAAGTCTCTTTACTCGTTCCGTAACACATCATCCCGTGATCAACCCCTTGGTCACATTGTGCACATTATGATGATGTCCTACCGAGTGGGCCCAGAGATACCTCTCCGTTTACACGGAGTGACAAAATCCCAATCTCGATTCGTGCCAACCCAACAGACACTTTCAGAGATACCCGTAGTGTACCTTTATAGCCACCCAGTTACGTTGTGACGTTTGGCACACCCAAAGCACTCCTACGGTATCCGGGAGTTGCACAATCTCATGGTCTAAGGAAATGATACTTGACATTAGAAAAGCTTTAGCATACGAACTACATGATCTTGTGCTAGGCTTAGGATTGGGTCTTGTCCATCACATCATTCTCCTAATGATGTGATCCCGTTATCAACGACATCCAATGTCCATGGTCAGGAAACCGTAACCATCTATTGATTAACGAGCTAGTCAACTAGAGGCTTACTAGGGACATGGTGTTGTCTATGTATCCACACATGTATCTGAGTTTCCTATCAATACAATTCTAGCATGGATAATAAACGATTATCATGAACAAGGAAATATAATAATAATCAATTTATTATTGCCTCTAGGGCATATTTCCAACAATACTCATGTGTTCATTATTGGGATACCCCGAGATGATTTTTCCCTTATAACATCCTATCGCTGTAGAGTTGCCCCTTACCTGTTCGTAGAAACGATGGGATTCCCCGAAGAAAGGACGTCAACTTCGTTATGATGCATTGGAATAAAGAATTTAAGACATCAATGAAAGGGATTAACTTCTTCAAGAAGAGTAGCCAAGACCGAGAAGATCCGTTGGAATATCCTAACCAGACTTGTCCCCCTTACTCTACCTCTTAAATCTTGGGACGAGATTTGTCGGAGTAAATAGCCATGGGTAGCCTAGCCGGCTTCCCCTGGCCCTTCTGAAAAACTTACGAGCCCGTCCGGCTCTCAAGAATCCAAGACATGGGGCCGCCTTCCCCTTGCTGGCTGTCACCCAGGTCGGCTTTCGGAAGGCAGCCCGACTTTAGCCCTCATAAAGAAAGCCATGGAGGGGCCGACTTCGAGAAGCCGGCCGCGAGAAGGCCGACTCCAAGAAGCCGGCTCCCATAAAGCGGTCGAGACCGTACCCTCAAAGTTTGCATCCACCTAGCGGCGATGTGACGGGGCGTGGCTACAGTGAAGCTTGCCACCCCCGAATCCCGGAGCACGCCTGGCACAATGCGCCGTACGGAGTGGGTATGACCCGTCCGGCGCGGCACTGTTGCCATGTTGACCCTGATGTCACCCACGACGGGCCGCCAGCGTGGCCCACGGGCGGTGGGCCCCTTCGGGCAGAGAGACGCCCGAAGGCGGCCAGGCCTCCCCCAGTCGGCCCGAGACGGGGCCGGCTCCCTGCAGCCGGCTCGCTTCCCCCCTCGAAGGAGACAAGACGTGGTGAGGCTATAGTAATCGCCCGCCGGACGGCGGCACTGTAGCCACGCTTACCTCGACGAAGCCCTCATCATCAGGTTGAGGCAACGGTACCCAGCCACCGACAAGACCCTTGGCAGTGGGGCCTGCCTGTTGTCAAGGAGTTGGCAGCCGGCGGAACCCACCAGCCGGCGGGCCCCAGCAGCCGGCGAACGTAGTCACAGACGGCTGGGCCCCGCGCCCAGTCGGATTACCATCGTACCCCTGGGGGGTAGGCCTATATAAACCCCCCGGGGCACCCATGCAAAGGGTTCGACCCCCAGCTAGTTTTAGACACCACACAAGGAGAAGAAGAAAGCTAGCCGTGCCCTTCTTCCTCCTTCCACCGAACAGCTCAAGGAGCATTGTGTAGCTACTTGTCCATCTAGTGATCATGCGGAGACCCCACAGAGCAGCAGTAGGGGTGTTATCTCCACGGAGAGCCCCGAAGCTGGGTAAGATTCGCCGGCGTGCATGTCTTCGCCTCATCCCATTTCCAGGCACCGGCGACGTCTTACTAGCTCCCACAATGATAAGCCACCCGTTGGCATATGTCGCACCTACCACCCGACATTTGGCGCCCACCGTGGGGCCAGGCGCACCGTCGTCCGGAGATCTGTTCTGGACGGGAACCCTCTTCCTCCCCGGCGAGCGTAGCCAGCCCGGCACGCCCGATGGCGCTTGCCACGACGCGCTGCAAGGCGTCACCAGCATCTGCGCGGCGAGCAGCCTCGCCAATCTCCTCGACGAAACCCTCATCTCCGACGAGCTCTCCTCCGATGCGGGCACCGACCACCTCGCCAACCTCTTCGGCCAGCTCCATGTCTCCAGCGAGCCCGCTGTGGATCTGGAGTCGGTTGGCTCCACCGACCCGATGCCTGTCGACTCCGACACGGCCTCCTTCGACACCTTCCCCACCAACATCGCGATCTACAATGACCCGCTTCCTCGGACCGACGGCCGCGATACTGTCACCACCGAAGTGATGGTCATCGGCCGCGGCGGCCCGGCCGACGAGAGCACCCACGACGCCCCGCACGCGGCGGCCCACGACTTGTCCGCCCCCTCCCGGCTGATGCCGACGACGAAGCACTGGAGGCATGCCGCCTCGCCCTCCTCGCAGAGGGCCGGAGGCTGGCTTCCGTGAGACGCCTCACTGAGGCCTACCAGCGCGAATCTGATCGCGCCGCCTTCGGCACGCCGGCCCCGGGTGGGCCAAGCCGGGCCGGCATTGTCAAGCAACGCGGCGCCGCCATCGCCGACACGCTAGGAGTCGACCGCCCGGTCTATGCCACTCCGCTCGAGAACTTGCGTGCCGCCCAGGCGGCCGTGGACGAGTTGGACGGCTTGGAGGCCGAAGACCTCCCCCACATGACCCGGCGCATCCAGCAACTGATTGACGCGGCCGCCCAGCGGCACGAAGTCGACGCCCATGCGGGAAGCCCTCCCCCGCGCCGAGATCATGGCGCGACGTCTCGGACACCAACTACGCGCAACGCCCGTGCGCGGCGCGAGAAAGAGCCGGCGGCCAGCCGAAGCCGGACCCGAATCTCCATAGAGCGAGACGCGGACGGCCATCCCCGACCCATGGAATGGCGGGGCAAACCGCCTCCGCCTCGACCCCGTGGAGAGAGATATCCCACCCCGCCGCCAGTGGCGCACCCGACTCTCAGCGGCCGACTGGGTCGCCGCGAAGGAGTCGGCGAGAACGACGCCCGCCATCGGATCGACCGCCTGGCGCGATCCCTGGCGCTTGAAGAAGAAGACGATGTCGGCCCGCCTTGTTTCGGCCCCCGCATCCGCGACGAGCCCTTCCCCAAAGGGTTCTCGCTCCCAAGAGACACGCCCAAGTACAACGGCTCCGTGAAGCCGGAAGATTGGTTGATCGACTACTCCACGGCGGTCAGTATAGCCAACGGCAACCGGCGCGTTGCCGTGAAGTACGTGCCCCTCATGCTGCAAGGCACGGCGTGGACCTGGCTCAATAGCCTCAAGCCTCTCAGCATCAACAGCTGGCTAGATTTCACCGAAGCTTTCATCCGCAACTTCACCAGCACCTACAAGCGGGGCCCCAAGCCCAGGCAGCTCTCCCTGTGCGTACAGGGCCCAGCCGAGTCCACTCGCGACTACCTCACGCGTTGGGCCAAGCTCCGCAATTCTTGCGAGGGGGTGCGCGAGGTGCAAGCCATCAAATACTTCACTGCCGGGTGCCGAGAAGGTACCCTCCTCAAGCACAAGCTCCTCTGCGACGAGCCGACTACCCTCGACGAGCTTCTGGACATAACAGACAAATACGCCACCGCCGACTCTTCGATGAAGACCGAGCTCCGGGTAGACGCGTCCAGGAAAGTACTCAACCCGGCGCCCAAGACGCCGGCAGGGGATTCCGGCCGACGCCCACACCCGAACGACCACAAGAGCAAGGGCCATGCGCCGCCTCCCACCAGTCGGCAGGTGGCCACGGTCGAAGACGCACTGCCTGAAGGGCGCCCCGCGCCCAAGAAGCCCAAGGGCGGCCGGCCGGCTTGGCAGCCGACTTTCTCCTACGAGCAAACTCTCGACGCCCCGTGCAAATTCCATAGCGGCGCGAAGCCGTCCAACCACACAACCCAGAAGTGCCATTGGCTCACCCGAATCTCCAAAGGCGAGGGGCTCGCGCCGCCTCCGCCTGCCGGCCCGCCGCCTCCGGTTCCGCCGCCTCCGGCCGCTCGGCCTGCAGTCGGAACCGTGCACGACGAATTCCCTGACAAGCAAGCAACCTACATCGTCTTTACAAGCCAGCTCGAAGACCGGTGCGGCAAACACCGAGAGCACCAGGAAGTCAGCGTGGTCGCTGCCAACCCCGCTGGACACATGCATTGGTCAGAAAAGCCCATCAGCTGGAGCCGGGCCGACCATCCAGAGGTGATGCCGTCTCCCGGCTCTTATGCGTTGGTCCTGGAAGCCACCCTCGCGACGGACAGACGTGCTGCCCGCTTCTCCCGCGTGCTGATAGACGGCGGGAGCAGCATCAACATCCTGTACCATGACACCCTGGAGAAGCTAAATGTCAAGACGAAGCAGCTCATGCCTACTCGGACAGTGTTTCATGGCATTGTACCCGGCTTGTCCTACGCCCCCATTGGCAAGAGCAAGATTGATGTACTCTTTGGGGACAAGGAGCATTTCCGCCGGGAAGCAATCTGGTTTGAAGTGGTGGACCTGGAGAGCCCCTACCATGCGTTGCTTGGCCGACCCGCCTTGGCCAAGTTCATGGCAGTTCCCCACTATGCATACCTCAAGATGAAGATACCAAGTTCCAAGGGCGTCATCACCGTAGCCGGCGATTACAAGAAGTCTTCCGAGTGCGCTGCCGCCAGCAGCTGGCTGGCCGAGTCCCTTGTGATTGCCGAAGAGAAGAAGATGTTGGACTGGGTCGTGGCCATGGCCAGCAAGCAGCCGAACCAGTCCCCCGACCCCAAGGAGTATGATGCCCAAGGATCTTTCCAGCCGGCCAAAGAAACCAAGAAGATACCCCTTGACCCCGAGCACCCCGAGAGGTTCGCCGTCATCGGGGCAAGCCTGAACAGCAAATAGGAAGGCGAGCTCGCCAATTTCCTCCGTGAGAATCGGGACATCTTTGCATGGTCCCCCAAGGACATGCCGGGTGTTCCGAAGGAATTTGCCGAGCACAAACTACACATCCGAAAAGACGCGAAACCAGTCAAGCAGCCCCTCCGCCGACTATCAGAGGAAAAGAGAAGGATTGTAGGGGAGGAGATAGCCCGGCTTCTGGCAGCCGGCTTCATTATGGAAGTCTTCTTTCCAGAGTGGCTTGCCAATCCGGTCCTCGTGTTAAAGAAGAACAACAAGTGGCGCATGTGTATAGACTACACAAGCCTCAACAAGGCCTGCCCTAAAGATCCCTTTGCCCTGCCGAGGATTGACCAAGTGATAGACTCCACGGCCGGATGCGAGCTGTTGAGTTTCTTGGATGCCTACTCAGGATATCACCAGATAAAGCTAGATCCGGACGACCGCCTGAAGACCGCCTTCATCACGCCATTTGGAGCCTTCTGCTACCTGACTATGACATTTGTCTTAAGAAATGCCGGTGCCACTTTTCAGCGTTGCATGCAGAAGTGCCTCCTCAAGAAACTCAGCAGAAACGCTCACGTCTACGTGGACGACATTGTGGTGAAGACGGAGAAGCGCGGCACCTTGCTGGAAGACCTCAAAGAAACGTTTGAGAACCTACGCCGGTTCCAAATCAAGCTCAACCCCGAGAAATGCGTGTTTGGAGTGCCAGCCGGCCAGCTCCTAGGCTTCCTGGTCTCCGAACGCGGCATCGAATGCAACCCGGTGAAGATCAAGGCCATCGAGAGAATGGTGATCCCCACCAAGCTTCGAGACATCCAAAAGTTCACCGGATGCTTGGCCTCCTTGAACCGCTTCATCATCCGGCTCGGAGAGAAAGCTCTCCCACTCTACCGCCTCATGAAGAAGAGCACTCACTTAGAGTGGAACGACCAAGCCGACCAAGCTTTTCACGAGCTGAAGAAGATGCTGGCCACGCTGCCCGTCCTAGCGGCGCCGACTGAGAAAGAGCCCATGCTCCTTTACATCGCCGCAACCAGCCGGGTGGTTAGCGCCGTCATCATAGTCCAACGCCCAGAAGAAGGCCGAGCCCAGCCGGTCCAGAGGCCGGTGTATTATTTGAGCGAGGTGCTGTCCGCTTCAAAGCAGAACTACCCGCACTACCAGAAGATGTGTTACGGCGTGTACTTCACCGCCAAGAAGCTGAAGCCCTACTTTCAAGAGCATCCCGTCACGTCGTATGCACCGCCCCGCTGGCCGAGATCATAGGCAGCCGGGACGCATCCGGCCGGGTGGCGAAATGGGCCATCGAGCTGGCCCCTTACACAATATTCTACCAGCCCCGCACCGCCATCAAGTCCCAAGCACTGGCCGACTTCCTCGTCAACTGGGCCGAGACCCAGTACCTGCCGCCGGCTCCTGACTCCATCCATTGGCGCATGCACTTCGACGGGTCCAAGATGCGCACTGGCTTGGGAGCCGGCGTCGTCCTTACCTCTCCCAAAGGCGACAAGCTCAGATACACGCTGCAGATTCACTTTGCCGCCTCCAACAATGTAGCCAAGTATGAAGCACTTATACACGGGCTCCGGCTTGCCAAGGAACTCGGCATCCGCCGGATCCTATGTTATGGCGACTCAGACTTGGTGGTTCAGCAATCATCCGGCGACTGGGACGCCAAGGACGCAAATATGGCAAGCTACCGCTTCCTGGTAAAACAACTCAGTGGATACTTTGAAGGATGCGAGTTCCTCCATGTACCGCGAGCCGACAACGAGCCAGCCGATGCCCTGGCTCGAATAGGCTCCACTCGGCAAGCAATACCAACCGGCGTCGCTCTACAACGCCTCCTCAAGCCGTCCATCAAGCCGTCTCCAGAGTCCGACTCCATCTTCGTACCGCCTGACCCCGACGCGGCCAGGTCCGGCTCGAAAAACCAAGCAGGCGACCCCAGGACTTCAGTAGTCGGCCCGGGGACTTCGGCAACCGGCTCGGGGACTGCCACACCCGGCTCGGGGACTGCAGTAGCCGGCCCGGGGACTGCACCAACACAACAGCCGGCGGCCGACTCCAGCATTTCACCACCCAGCCCGCCCACCCTGGTGGCAGTAGCCACATTGGCAGTAGGAGAAGTCGCGGCTCCGTCATGGGCTCAGTCCATCCTCAACTTCCTAGTAAACCAAGATCTGCCGGCTGACGAAACAGAGGCAAGACAAGACCAACGTCGAGCCGGAGCATACACAATCGTCAACAAAGAACTCGTCAAGCGCAGTGTCACTGGAGTCCTCCAACGGTGCGTCGAGCAAGAGAAGGGCATTGCAATCCTCAGAGACATTCACCAAGGAGAATGCGGCCACCACGCGGCTTCAAGATCACTCATCGCCAAAGCTTTCCGCCATGGTTTCTTCTGGCCGACTGCTTTGGATGACGCCAAAGAATTAGTTAAATATTGCAAAGGGTGCCAACTCTTCAGCTCCAAGCAACACATGCCGGCTTCGGCACTCAAGACCATTCCCCTCACCTGGCCCTTCGCCATTTGGGGACTGGACATGGTGGGCCCATTCAAGACGGCGCGCGGCGGCATGACGCATTTGCTCGTCGCCGTGGACAAATTACCAAGTGGATTGAGGCAAAGCCGATCAAGAAGCTGAGTGGGCCGACTGCTGTGACATTCATCGCAGACATAACAACTCGGTACAGCGTGCCACACAGCATCATCACCGACAATGGCACGAATTTTGCCAAAGGAGCCTTGGCACGTTTCTGCGCAGCCCAAGGTATCCGGCTGGACTTAGCGTCCGTCGCCCACCCGCAGTCAAACGGCCAGGTCAAGCGAGCCAACGGCCTCATCCTCTCCGGCATCAAGCCCCAACTGGTCGTGCCACTGGAGCGTTCAGTCGGCTGTTGGCTCGATGAGCTGCCGGCTGTCCTCTGGAGTCTGCGCACTACCCCAAACAAGTCAACCGGCTTCACTCCTTTCTTCCTCGTGTACGGTGCCGAGGCGATCATCCCAACCGACATTGAGTTCGACTTGCCTCGGGTAACCATGTACATGGAGGCGGAGGCCAAGGAAGCACGAGAAGACGGCGTCGACCTGCTGGAAGAAGGCCGACTATTAGCCCTCAGCCGGTCCGCCATCTATCAGCAGGGCCTGCGCCGCTACTACAGCCGGAAGGTCAAGCCAAGATCCTTCCAAGAGGGCGATCTTGTGCTCCGGCTGATCCAGCGAACAGCCGACCAACACAAGCTCTCGGCCCCTTGGGAGGGCCCCTTCATCATCAGCAGAACTCTAGGCAACGACTCCTACTACCTGATCGACGCGCAGAAGCCGAAGGCACGCAAGAGAGACGACTCCGGCAAGGAGTCGGAACGACCATGGAACGCCAACCTCCTTCGAAGATTTTACAATTGAAATGCAGTATGTATCACGCTAACTTTTTTACTAAACACGAGACAATAGGACCCCCGAGGAGGGCTCGGGGACTGCCATCTTTTATCTATGAATGAAAAGTATCATGCTTATGACCTTGTCATTTCATTTACTTGTTCCGTCCGGCACCGGGTTCGACTAGTCGGCCCGGGGACTGGCCGACTGGAGTTATATTAGAAGTCCTACCCGCGGTCAGACAAGTAGTGTGCCGACACCCAGGCTTAGCTCTTGCCAAAGTCGCAGTTCGAAGAACCGGCTGTCCGGCTGGCAAGAGTCAAAAGCAGGAAAGGATGCCCACACGAAAAATGGCCAGGGACCAACGGACTAATATAACGAAAGCTGGTTTGCCGCCTACCGCCGACCGACTACCAGAGTAGCCGGCCGGCCGGTTTCCATTCACTTCACTTCAATCCAAGAAAGCTCGAGTACTTGCCTCCCCAAAGAGGGAAGGCGGCAAAGGAAAAAGCCTAAGGATAAAAAGCATACGCGAATGGAAACCAAACATGCACATAATAATATTTACATAAAAGACCTCCAAGAGGCCAGCATTCAACATAGTTTGGATACACCCCCAGTGGATGGAACTGCGAAAGCTTAATAAAGATTGTTCAAAAGGCAACAAGCAGGAAAAATAAGGACGGCAGGTCAAGCTGGCGGAGCGACCGATGAGCCGGGCTGGTCGGCGGAGACGGTTGTGCCGGCTGAAGGAGTGGCCGGCTGGCGAACCTCGGCTTGATCACCGCCTCCCGCAGAGGGCGCACTTCCATGTGCCTCGTTGCTGGAGGCACGGTCAGCCTGAGGCCGGCCGGTTGTTCCACTAGCCGGCTCGACGTCTTCACCGTCCTCTTCTTCGTCATCCTCGCCCTCGTCGCTGGAGGCGATCTCCTCTGCCGAGTCCTCGCCCACCGCCGGGTTCAGCCCGAACCACTCCTCCGGCTGGGCAACGCCGTCATCATTGATTTCAGGAGCGAAAACACTGATGTCGGTGCACTCGGCGATCGTCGAAGCATGCTGGGCGATAGCCGGCCGCACCTCCTCCAGCTCCGCGTCGGCCTCCAGCCGCCAAGTGCGCAGCTGGTCCAGGTTCAGCCCTGGGTACCAAGCTCGAACGAACTCCAATGCCCGCCCGGCTCCAAGACGGGCCGCCGACGCCTTCCAAGCTTCGAAGCGACCGACTGCGACCTCCAGCCAGTCGGCAGTCCGGCTTGGGGTGCGGGGGATCATTTCGCCGGGCCAGAGGGCGGCCAACACCTGCACCCCGGCATGTTGGAGCCGGCGAAGCATCCGGTGAGCCGGCTGCAGCCGCGCTTGGACAGCCAAGAGCTGCTCCTCAAGCATCTGATTCGCATCCGGCGTGATGTTGACCCCCGCCTAACGGCGCGCCTCGCGATGGGCCTCGATGGTTTGAGCGGCGAAGGCGGAGTATCCGGGAAAGTACTCTGCACAAGAAAATAGGCAGCAACACAAGTCAGGCCAAAAACCAGGCGGCAAGGGGCAGGAGAGGAGCGAGGAAGGCGGCTTACCGTCGATCAAGTCCTCGATGCGGCCGAAGCCTTCATCCAGCGCTCGCCGGGTCTCAGCCCAGCTCGCCGCCTCGGTCTCAAACTCTACCTTCAGGGCGGCCTCGCTATCCTGCGCTTTCTGCAGGGCTGCCTTGTGGCTCTCCTCTTGGCCAGCCAGCTCCTTGGCCAGGCGGTCACGCTCCTGGACCAAGGTAGCGTACTCAGCATCCTTGGTACGAAGGGCGGCCTGCGCTTCGCCGAGCTCCCTCCTCAAGTCGGCGTTGGCCCTTGAAAGCACGAAAGACGAAGGAAAAGAAAAAAACCAATAAGGAAAAAGTCGTCAAGGAAGATCCGACCCGACTGCTCAGCAGTCGGCCCGAATCTCGGGGACTACATCCAGTGGGTGCACTGACGCGCCCCCACAGGAGACAGACAAGATCAAACACTTACTTCGGCTGTTGACCAGGCCATCGGTCTTCCGACCCAACTCCTGAGGCTGGGAGTTGAAGGCGGCAGCACGGGAGTTATGATATTCCTGGAAGTTCAGACAGGAAGCAAAAATAAGATAGTCGTCAAGAAAGATCCGATCCGACTGCTCAGCAGTCGGCCCGAATCTCGGGGACTACACCTAGTGGGTGCGCTGACGCGCCCCCACGGAAGAAATCAAGAGACCAAAGCGGCCAAGAATGAAAGACTCACCCGGATGGTGGCCCGCGTCGACAGGAACTCCTGGGTGTACTGCTGCAGCAGGGCGGCCTGAGCTTGAAGCCGGCTCCGGACCTCTTGAGCCGCCACATTCAGCTCGCCAGTCCCTCCGCTAGGAGTCCACTCGTACGTGGCGGTGCTGGCCGCCTCCAGAGCCTCCGCCGACTGGCCGGCGCCCGCGACTCGGCGCGACTCCGGCTGAGCGGCGCCTCCCCCTGCATGCCGACGCGTCACCGGCTGCACCTCGGAGCCGGCTCCGTCCCCCGGCTCACCCCCGGCCGGCTCCTCTGGCGCCGCTGATGATTGGCCGCCTTGGCCCGCTCCGGTTGGCGCTGCCGGCGGAGCTCTCCCTGCGAAGACCACGAAGTCCTCCCTCCTCTCCATCAGCGGCGGGTCTTGGACAATTTCCTTCGCCAGGGGCAATGGAGTGTTAGGGGCCACGGCTCGGAGGGGAATGGCGAGCAGCGGAGGCTGGTTACGCGAACCCTCCGCCTCCGTTTCAGTGGTCGCCGCCTCTGCCTGGGCCTTGGCTGCCGCGTCGGCCTGCTCCCTCGCCGCCTGGGCGGCCGCTTTTTCCGCCGCCTCACGCTCCTCCCACGCCTCACGGGCGTTTCGCTCCGTGGCCTCCGTGAGGTCGGCGCGGGGGTCCACGCGGCGGGAGCCCGAAGGCCCTCCAGTCGGCCCAACTACGGAGCCATCCGGACCCCGCTCAAGGGAAAGCGGCGCCCTGCCCAGCGAGCGGGAAAAGGTTAGGAAGAATGTTCGAACAAGAGAGAACGATGAAAAGCATGCGACCGGGCAATCGACGACTTACGCTGAGACCGCCTGAGGCTGCTTCACCGCCTTGCGGAAGCGGGCCGCTTTCGCGGCCGCCCTCGTTTGGTCGCCACGGTGGAGGCTTTGGACTTCTTCGGCCGACTGCCGAAGAGGATTGACGCGGCCCGGTGCTTCTGTGCGCCGCCGCCGGCAGCCGGCGCGGTGGACGAGCCCGCGCCCTAATGGTCGGCCGCCGGCTGGCGACGTGGGGCGACTTCGGCTTCGACATCATCCGGCCAGTCCTCGAAGCTGGCGGTAAGCCCTGTGCCTCCAGGCTCGGCGTCGTCCGCCACGACGGCGTCTTCCATGGCGGCCGCCCCCAAATCCGGGTCGTCGACGTCGTCCACCGTGCGGTCGTGGACGTACTGGCGTTCTATCCTTGCTGCCCCGGTCGTCGGCGGAAGAAGGGGGTTCTGCTAAGAAGAACCGACCGATCAGAAGCCGGCCATCATAAAGTCGGCTACCAACAAAAAGAAGAAAGAGAGAAAAGCTTACCACGGGCGGAGGGTTGGCGCGAGAATACGGCACCTTGCCGTATCGCCAGTCCTCGGCGAGCTTGCAATTGGAGATATGATTTACCATGTACGACACCTCCGCGTGAGGCATCTCCCTGGTGCTCAGCCGGCTTGGGTCGAAGCGGCCGCTCATCTGACACATCATGTGGGGCCGGCTTTGGAGAGGAAGTATCCGGCGCTCCACGAAGGCGGCCACCAAGTCGGCCCCGATCAGGCCTTCCGACTGGATCATCACCCGAAGCCGGGAGACGGCAGCATTCCCGGCCTGAGACAGTGACCTGGACCGGAAACTCCATGAGGGCTGCCTTCCAGCCGGCGGGCCGGCTACGTAAGCCGGCAGGTTGACGTGGTCTCCTTGCTCGGCGACATTCTTCACGTAGAAGTACGACTTCTGCCAGATCTTCACCGACTGGATCAGGGGGATGGGCGGGAACGGGTTGTTCTCGCCCGACCTCCTCATGGCGATGAAGGCCCCGCAGGGGGCGGGCACGCCTGCGACGACGGTGCCGAGTTTGCTCTGGAAGAATTCCCCCCAGAGCTCCAGCGTGGGGAGCAGCCCCAAGAAACCTTCGCAGAGAGAGACGAAGGCCGACAGCAGCATCACCGCGTTGGGCGTGAGGTGATGCGGCTGAAGATTGTAGAACTCGAGGAAGGAGCGGAGGAATCCGCTCGCCGGAAGGCCGAAGCCGCGCAGGAAGTGCGAGCGGAAGACGACCCGCTCGCCCTCCTCCGGTGCCGGCGAGATCTCCATTTCTGGCGCCAGGCGGACCCGCATGAGGCTGGCGTCGGGCAGGCGCCGAGTCTGGTGGAGGAACTCAACATGGTCCTCATGGACGTTGGAGCCATCCCACGAGCTCGACAGCGCCATGGGAGAAAGACAATGTGGCGGCGCGGCGGCGCTGAGACGGGGGGCTGCGGCGGCAACTAGAGGAAGAGAGGAGGACGAGGAGGGGCGGAGCGAGAGAGAGCGTGCGAACCTCTGTCTCTCCCCCTCCTCCCCCTACTTATAGGCTCGCGTGATGGAGCCGAGGAGGCGCGGCGTGGGGAAACGTGGGACTCGATCGTGCCCACTCCCCCACATCCCGCATTTATTGCGCCCTAACGGTGAAATAAAATTGCCACGGGAAGGCGAGCGGTCCACCTGGGCCGCAGAAGATCAGCGTTTGGGCCGAGGCCTAGGAGTGGTGGGCCCGGGCCTGCGGCGGCGTCCCGTCACGCATGTGCACTGGCGGGGTCTCGCAGCCACGTGGCCCGTGGGAGGGCCCGCGGTCAGCACGCGGGTCGACCACTTTCCCGCCTGCAAGACGCAGGGCTCCCCGAAATCGGCATACGCCGGCAAAGCCGGCTCTTCAGGGTAGGAAGCTGACCAAGCTTCTCGTCCCTTTGTCCGCCTCGAAGCTCGATCAGCTTCGGGGACTACTGTCGGAGTAAATAGCCATGGGTAGCCTAGCTGGCTTCCCCTGGCCCTTCTGAAAAAATTACGAGCCCGTCCGGCTCTCAAGAATCCAAGACATGGGGCCGCCTTCCCCTTGCTGGTTGTCACCCAGGACGGCTTTCGGAAGGCGGCCCGACTTTAGCCCTCATAAAGAAAGCCATGGAGGGGCCGACTTCGAGAAGCCGGCCGCGAGAAGGCCGACTCCAAGAAGCCGGCTCCCATAAAGCGGTCGAGACCGTACCCTCAAAGTTTGCATCCACCTAGCGGCGATGTGACGGGGCGTGGCTACAGTGAAGCTTGCCACCCTCGAATCCCGGAGCACGCCTGGCACAGTGCGCCGTACGGAGTGGGCATGACCCGTCCGGCGCGGCACTGTTGCCATGTTGACCCTGATGTCACCCACGACGGGCCGCCAGCGTGGCCCACGGGCGGTGGGCCCCTTCGGGCAGAGAGACGCCCGAAGGCGGCCAGGCCTCCCCCAGTCAGCCCGAGACGGGGTCGGCTCCCCGCAGCCGGCTCGCATCCCCCCTCGAAGGAGACGCCCCATTAAGGAGACAAGACATGGTGAGGCTACAGTAATTGCCCGCCGGACGGCGCCACTGTAGCCACGCTTACCTCGACGAAGCCCTCGTCATCAGGTTGAGGCAACGGTACCCAGCCACCGACAAGACCCTTGGCAGTGGGGCCTGCCTATTGCCAAGGAGTTGGCAGCCGGTAGGACCCACCAGCCGACGGGCCCCAGCAGCCGGCGAACGTAGTCACAGACGGCTGGGCCCGCGCCCAGTCGGATTACCGTTGTACCCCCGGGGGGTAGGCCTATATAAACCCCCCGGGGCACCCATGCAAAGGGTTCGACCCCCAGCTAGTTTTAGACACCACACAAGAAGAAGAAGCAAGCTAGCCGTGCCCTTCTTCCTCCTTCCACCGAACAGCTCAAGGAGCATTGTGTAGCTACTTGTCCATCTAGTGATCATGCGGAGACCCCGCAGAGCAGCAGTAGGGGTGTTATCTCCACGGAGAGCCCCGAAGCTGGGTAAGATTCGCCGGCGTGCATGTCTTCGCCTCATCCCGTTTCCAGGCACCGGTGACGTCTTACTGGCTCCCACAATGATAAGCCACCCGTTGGCATATGTCGCACCTACCACCGACAAGATTTCTTCTAGTGGAGGAGAATTGTAACGCCCGGATAATTAAGCTACAGTAACTCTCTAATAATGATGCCACATCACCATGATCACTCTTGATAAACTCGCGTTGATTCAAACTCCGTTCGAATTCAAATTTAAAATCAAGACAAAGTATAAAAGTTTTCAAATGTCAAAACTAAAATGTTCATGGTGTGGAAAATAATCCCTGGATATTTACCATGTTGAAACCCATATTTTAATATGTTTTTAACTGACCTTAAATGAATTAAACAGTAGCAAAAGCAACTATTTAAATGCCTTTGGTATTTATAAAATACTAAACTATTTTATATCAGGGTAAAGCTTTTTATACTTGTGGATTGTTTTGAAACATTATTTTAGTGGTTATAGTCATATTTTACTAAACTAAAATTAGCTTGTAACTAAAATAAAACAGAAAAGAAAAATAATAAAAGGTAAAACAAAAAAACCCTCCCTCGGGGCCAACCGGCCCAACTGGCCACTGGGCTAGCCAGCCCAACCCGGCTGGCCCACCTCTCCCCGCATACCCCCACCTGGTCGAACCCTTCCCCCCACGATCCCCCACTCTCTCTCACACGCCCCCACCCCCCCTGCTCGATATGGGTGCCCGCCCGCGCCCAGGGACCCGACCCCACGCCTCACCGTACTTGCTGTGGCCGCCGCTGCTCCCGTCGGGCCGACCCACGCCGCTGCCACCAGCGGGCCCCGTGCTAGCCGCACCTTCACCACCGGAGCCACCCTCGTCGCCTCCCCTCTCGCTCCTCTTCCCCGACCCAATCCAGATCGGGAAGGGGCAACGAGCCCGACGCCTCCTTCACCGACGTCGTCGCTGTGCGCCACCACCGTCGCCCGAGGACCTCGCCGGAGCTTCCCCCGCCGGACTGCCTCCTCCTCCTGAACGGCCTACCTCCTCTTCGTCACCGTCGTCCCCGACGTCCTCCTCGACCCCCGCTGCCCGAACCCCTACCGCCCCAGTGACCCTCCGCCTCGCTCCTCCCCTCCCCTCTGTCCCGTGCTCGCGCGCCCTGTGCTCGTCACCACACGCGTGCGCCCTGTGCACGCCCGCCGTCGCGCTCCGCTCCCACCTCCAGCTGCCTCTCCCTTCCCATTAGCCCCTGTCGACGGCCTCGCCGTGGCCCTCACCCCCGCTGGCTGCATCGAGCGCCCCTAGCGCCCCGCGCCCCTCCTGGCCTCCCCTGTTTCTCCTCCCTCGCCGCTACCGCCGACGGCCGCGCCCGTGAGTCCGTGCGACCGTTGTGCCCCCGCCCACTCCACCGACCCCCCGCGCTCCGGTCGGCCTCGTTTGGCCACGCCGCGTCGCCCCGCTCCGGCCATGGCTGGCGGCGCCGAGACACACGCTGACGCCCTTCACCTCCTGGTTGCAGTGCCCTGTCGGGCGGGCTAGCGCCCGACGCCCGGCTCCGCCCAGCGCCCGTTACCGCTCGCGCCAGCGCCCGCTAAGACCCCTCCTGTGTGTGACAAATGGTGCCATTGCATAGAATGAAAATAAAAAAGATTTAAAATAAATAAACAATATATCAATTAATTAACTAAATCAATTTAGTTAATTAATTAATGTTTAATTGACCTGATTAACTAGTGTTAATTAACTAAAGAGTAATTAGATTAGTTAAACCCTAATTAGACTAAACAGTCAATGACATGTGGGACCAACACGTCAGTTTGACCGGTCAACACCCTGTTGACTGCTGACGTCATGATGACGTCAGGACACACTATTCTGGATAATGTTGAATTAAAATAATTAAATAAATGCTAAAAATGATTTAAATATTTTAAAATCAATATAAAATAAACGTAGCTCGGATGGAAAAACTTTGTACATGAAAGTTGCTCAGAACGACGAGACGAATCCGGATACGCAGCCCGTTCGTCCGCCACACATCCCTACCATAGAAAACTCGCAACTTTTCCCCTCCGGTCCGTCTGTCCGAAAACGCGAAACACCGGGAATACTTTCCCGGATGTTTCCCCCCTTCGCCGGTATGACCTAATGCCGCGTTAGGGCATACTTAGCTCCGCGTATTACCTCGTTATGTTTTGTGATGCTTTGTTTGCTCTGTATTTACTGTTTCTTCAACCCCTCTTCTTCTCCGATAGACCCCGAGACCGTTGTTGATGCCACTGAGTTCGACTATGTTGTTGACGACCCCTCCTTGCTAGAGCAACCAGGCAAGCCCCCCCCCCCCATTGATCACAAGATATCGCCTATTCTCTCTCTACTGCTTGCATTAGAGTAGTGTAATATGATACTGCTTTCCGTTAATCCTATTCTGATGCATAGCCTCTCATTGTCGCTACAGTTGTTGATACCTTACCTGCAATCCTAAATGCTTAGTATAGGATGCTAGTTTACCATCAGTGGCCCTACATTCTTGTCCGTCTGCCATGCTATACTATCGGCCGTGATCACTCGGGAGGTGATCACGGGTATATACTTATATACATATTACATGATACTTGTGGTGACTAAAGTTGGGTCGGCTCGTAGAGTACCCGCGAGTGATTCACGGATTGGGTCCGAAAGGACGTTTGTCCCGACGGCCCTCTTAGTGGATCTTTGTGGCGGAGCGACAGGGCAGGTTGGGACCACCTAGGAGAGAGGTGGGCCTGGCCCTGGTCGGCGTCCGCGGTTATTTCAAAATAACACGCTTAACGAGATCTGAGTATTTGATCTGAGTCTGGCCACTGGCCTATACTCACTAACCAACTACATGGGAACAGTTATGGGCACTCGATGTCGTGGTATCAACCGAAGCCTTCGTGACATCAGCGACTGAGCGGCGCGCGCCGTGTTGGACTGGAACGCCTGCTCTTGTATAAGGGAGGCTAGGTCTGCTCACCGGCCGCGTACGCAACATGCAGGTGTGCAATGGACGATCGGCCCAGACACCTGCCCGCATAGGAGTTAGACCAGCGTGCTGACCTCTCTATTGTGCCTAGGTAGGGCTGCGACGTGTTGATCTTCCGAGGCCGGGCATGACCCAGAAAAGTGTGTCTAGACAAAGGGGATCGGGCGTGTTGGGAAATGTGGTGCACCCCTGCAAGGAAGTTTATCTATTCGAATAGTCGTGTCCCTCGGTAAAAGGACGACCCGAAGTTGTACCTTGACCTTATGACAACTAGAACCGTATACTTAATAAAACACACCCTTCCAAGTGCCAGATACAATAGGTGATCGCTCTCTCACAGGGCGACGAGGGGAGGATCACCGGGTAGGATTGTGCTATGCGATGTTACTTGGTGAACTTACTAAAAGTGCAAATGGCACTTAAGCTATATTTTGGTGTGATGACAATGTGGTTAGTTGAACTAATATCGGTTGCTAAAGTTTATCTCAGGTTATTGGTTCTAAGTGCCCGCGATGGAGATGTGCGACCCCCCCCCCCATTTCAAAAAGGACAAAGGCGTGGTCTTTCGTCGCTTCGAAGGTTTAGTTTTGGTTTGCTTTGAGTCGTAGGAAAGACCGCACTATTAAGAGGGGTCTGTGTGGACAAATGTTGTGTGGGAATGCCTTTGCCGGGCCTTACTCTCTTACCCTTCCCACTCGTACCCCCTCATATGGATCTAGTGTGTGTGTGCTGTGGTACTCAGAAAGTTGCAACAGTAAGTTACTGGGTACCCCGTGCGCACGGGGTCTTTTGACCCCCGTGCGCACGGGGTACTGGGTAACTCTCTGGGTACCCCGTGCGCACGGGGTCTTTTGACTCCCGTGCGCACGGGGTACTGCATAATTCTCTGGATACCCCGTGCACACGGGGTCTTTTAACCCCCGTGCGCACGGGGTGGTGAGTTTGTCTCTGGACACCCCGTGCGCACGGGGCTGACTTAGCCCGTGCGCACGGGGTCCAACGGGCAGAAATGCCCACCCTCACACAAACACTATAAAAGGGCCCTTCTTCCTCCTCCAACCCTCAACCCTAATGTCTTGTTGAGCTCCACCATTGGTACACCCCATTTTGCTCAATACTCCCAATCCCTCCACCCAAACTTGTTGAAACTTTAGGGATTGGGAGAGCAAGACCCAATCTACAACTTGACCAAAACAAATCGCGTTTCTGTCGGTGTACAAAAAGAGGGGTACACTTTTTGTACCCCTATAACTGTGCACGGGCAGTCTGAGCCACGGGCACCACCACACCAAGCAAGGCAAGGGAGGTGAGCCAGGGTAAGACCGAAGCTCAAGAGAACTAGAACGACGCCAAGGCCAAGACCACCAAGAGCAAAGGGGACGAAGCGGACTCCCCCGGCAAGATCCTTGCCGGGAGACAGTTCTAGCAGCCCCGGCAAGACCCTTGTCGCGGCAACTCGTCCCGCGCCTACGGAGAAAATCACCCTTGAGTCCACTGCCCCCAAAGGGCAAGGATTCGGGAGACATCCCCATGGCGGCATGCAGCTCTTTGTGAAGACATTCAAGATCAGATACGCACTAAGGAGACGACAACCCTTGGCGGGATCCCAGCCGAGGAAGACCACAAGGCCCCCGGCAAGCGCCTTGTCGGGGATGACAGCAGGCGCCTCGGCAAGACCCTTGCCGAGGACACCCGTAGGGCCACCATCAGGCCCACGCCGACTAAACCTCCACCACCGCATGCATGCAGCTGCCGACCCAACCAGCTGGGCAGGCACCCGCGTGGCGGCATGCAGATCTTCGTGAAGACCCACCACTGTGCCACCTCAGCTGCCTGCCTACCTACATGGCATCGCAGGCGTCGCTGGCCAGGGCGCGTGTCGACACAAGAAGGAGCGGCGACGGACTAGACAGGTTTCTCCCCCGTCCCCGATAAAGCAAGGACACCTAAGCAAGACGCATTAAATGTGCCTTGTCATGTGATGCGAAGGATAACCTCGCAGCACTGTACCCTTTTCACCTCCTGTGTGCCACTGTGGCAACCCCTTTTTTCTATAAAAGGAGGCCCGAGGCGACCAGAGGGGGATTCGGCTTTTTGGAGCTCCTCACGCCCCATAGCTAGCTCAAGAACACAGATATACAATCCACCAAAGCAGGAGTAGGGCTTTAAGCATCCTCGCGGCCCGAACCTGGATAAACGAACCGTGTGCTATCTGTCTGACCCGCTCCTCTCACGACCCCGCGCCCCACTAACCACAGTAGGGATTCTTGTGATCCCATAGGTGTCGTTCCCACCGACATCTTTGGCGCGCCAGGTAGGGGAACGCAGTTGTGAGAATCGGCTTTAGCAGTTAGCCCGGCACTCCTTCATCTTCGTGACCCTTGGAGAAGAAAGGAGGCCAGAAGATCGGCACTCAAGCGATTGCAAACAGAAGCTAAGTTGCACTGAACCCTTATTTGTTCTATCCTTTTTATATGAGGTTATTCCCCCCCGGAGATGTCACGCCTTTGTATGAGAAACCTGCATGCCAGGGGGCTCTCCCACGATCGGCAATGCCCTTGCTCTGTTTCGAGTCCGCTCAACAGCTGAAGCGGCTGTGTCAAGAATAGCAGAGTAGCCTTCCGCGATCAACAACACTCTCAATTCTGACTCGAGTCAAGCTCGATAGTTCGAGCGGCCGCGTTCAGAATGGAAAGGTGGCTCGTCCGGCAGCACGCATACCCAGTAGGCCCATGGGGATCCGTCCCCAAAACACCGCTAGGGGCTTCCGCGCCGGCGAGCCTACCCAATCGACGTAGGGCGCGCATACAAAGAGGAATTGAACGGGGAAATAACGTGCATGAAATTAGAAGTACTGCAAAGTTATATTACATCACATCATTGCTGCGGTTCTAACTAAAGATGAAATTTGTCTTGGTCGTGAACCTGCAGCGGAGGTGAAGAATGGGATGCCTAATCCCGGCGTTGGCCTTCCACCCTCTTGATTTCGTCGATGCTGCTGATGACGGGCTTGATGCGCTCCTTGAGCACCGTGAGGTCAGTACCATCTGGCAAGCTATCCATCGCGGCATCGAAGTCGAGGTCGGGATTCCACTACGCCATCTTGGTGAGGACCTTGGTCATGACCCCCCGGCAAAGTCGCCGGGCTTCCCCGGCCAACGTGGCCGCTCGGTTGGAGTGAAGATAAGCCAAGGCTCCAAGGACGCCCTCGAAGAACTGGGTCAGCTTGGTGTTGACGGTCCCGCTGCGCTCAGGGGCGTACCTCACATTTGGCATCCCCATGGTGGCCAACTGCGAGGTGACCCTGCCGGCGACGTCCTCCAGACGGCTGATCCATCTGTTCTCGCCCGCCACATATTCCTGGTGGGAGGCGGCCTCGTTCGCCTGCAGCTGCTTCTCCTCCTCCAGACTCCTGGTCAAGGTCTCCTCCCGATCCCTGCTCTCCGACAACATATTCTCGAGATCCTCCAGCTTCAGCTTGAGATCTCTCACGGAGTTTTGCGCTTCGAAGAGCTCCCCAGTCCTGCTGATGACCACTCCTTGCGCCTCCGCCAAGGCGCTGTTGAGCGTGCTCTTCTCATTGGACATCTTGAGGGACTGCTCCTTCAGCTTGTCCTGCTCCACCTCCAACTCCCTTACTTTGCCAGCATGGGCCAGAGCCTGGGCATCGAGCGCCTCCTTGTGCCTCTGCTCCAGCTCGCGAGTCCGCCGCGCGACAAGGGCCTCGAGCTCCTCATCCTTGCCACGGAGCGCTGCGGCAAGCTTCGCCTCACGCATGGCGAGGCCCTCTTCCTGGGAATCCAGTGCGGCTTGATGCTGGTTCCGGACGGCCTCGGCCGCGGCAGCCAAGTTCGCCGCCTTTTCCTGGGCCTTCTCGATGTCAGCCATCTTCATGGTGAGCTCGACATTGCGCTTGGCCAATTCCTCCTGAAAGGCCCTCTGCTCCTCGCGAGTGTGGTTAAACCAGGTCTGCGTCTCAGCAACGCGCGCCTTGAAATCCACCTCCGCCTGGTCCACCGTTGCCGTCCTGGACTTAACCTTGTCCAGACGGACACGGTAGAGCGCCTGGAGTTTTCGGAAGTTGGCCCCCATAGCGCGGAAAAGCTGCTCTTCTGGAGAACCATCACCGCCAACGCCCGGCTCATCGACAACCTCGAGCCCGGTGGCGGCAAGCACCTCGCCGTCAAAGACTTCCCCTTCGGCGGGCGCTCGGGAACTTGACGCCCCTGGGAGATGGACGAAAAGATCGTCGCCCACCTTCAGATATCTGCCAGGGCTCGAGGTTGAGGAGGAGGGAGGCTGATCATCAACCACCTCTTCCTCGGCAGTGGCCTTGCCGGCTTCCCCGGCAGGCCCACTGTTGGCGCCCTCGGAAGAAGCCTCGCCGGTCGCCTAGGCGGCCCCCGCAGTGGTGTCCTCGGCAGCATCCTTGGCGGCCTCATCAGCGGCGACCTCATCGGCATCCCTGGCGGCCTCCTCGGCGGCAATCCTGTCGGCCTCCGCCGCGGCCTCCTCAGCAATATTCCCAACAACAGTATCCACATCCTCCATACCTATTGAAGGAGGGTCTGGGTAGTAATGGGAGCATTGAAGCCAAGAAAAAGAATAAGGGAAAAACAGAGACGGAGGACAGGCGACTCACCAGTGCCAGGCTGTGAAGCAGAAGTCCCCTTCCCGCCAGCATTCGGCGCCGTGGCAGAGTCACCAGCGCCCAAGTTCCCCTCTTCCTCCATGGGTGTGGGCTCCGTGCTTGATGCCCTTGCCGGGGACGCCCCTCGCGGCGACGTAGTCGATGGGGGTGGTGTGTTGGGGGTAGCCCTCTGCGGCTCCTCCTGCTACCGCTCCCCTCCTGCAAACCCGACAAGGTCAACACCATAGCATCGAACGCCTACCACACGTGTCGATAAGAGGAGGGTGATGAACTTACGCTGGGGGCTGTGCTGGGGGCTGCTGTCCGGGCTGCTCAGCACCACCAGTGGCGACTTTGAAGCACTAGTCGGGGGCTGGCCGCCCGCCAAGGCCTTGGCCCTCTTCACCCTCCGGGCCAACGTCTCTGCATCCCTGCAAAAGAAAAAACGGATCAAGATAAGTGACTTAATTCAGGGGAATGGAAATGGCAGTAAGGGACGGAGTACTTACTCGTCACCCATCTCCTCTTCCTCCACCACTTTCCTTTTCCTCTTCTGGCTGAGAGGCCCGAGATCAAAAGCGACCTCCGCGTCAACATCCGAGTCGACATCTGCCGGAGGAGGCAAAGACGGCGGGGTTTGTGCGCGCCCAGATGAGGAAGGGGCTGTTGTCTTCTTCTTCTCAGCGGCCTTCGTCAGCCTCTTGGCTGCCGTGGCCCTCGTGTGACGCTCAGACCCCTCCAAGGCCAATTGAGGCCGCGTAGCCCTTCCGGGCCGGACCGGCTCGCCGGAGCCAGCCCGCCGTAGGACTCGCCCTCTTCCCCTGGTTGGCGTCGAGCCCGCCGCCACGTCCTCCTCCGACGATGACTCGTCGGCCGCGTCTTCGACAAGCGGAGCTCCAGTGTCGGTGCTGCTGACCTCCTCGGTGGCTGCCGCCCACCGGGTGAGCTGTTCTTCCTCCGCAGTCGTTGCGGCCTTGTCCTCCACGCCCCCGGTACTGCCGGCCTCCATGGCGAGCTGCGCCTCCCTCGCCCTAGTGGCGATGTAGTCCAGCTCTGCCTGGGTGGTGTCCATGACAAGCCACCGCTCGGCGTCAGCATTGACATGTACCTCAATCAGGGTGTCAAAGAATTGCTGCACATCCGCGTCCTTCGGCTCCTTCCAGCTCGGGACAGGGCCGTGCGCATTACAGTCCGGCATCATGGCAATGATCTCGGACCGACGTGAATTGTTGCACAACGGGACCACCCCCGCTGGCAGCTTGAAAAACGGCCCCTTGAGGGCCTTGCCAACCTTTGCGGCAGCCCTCGCGGCCTTGCCGGTCCGTTCGACCTCGCCATCGCGACCCACATCAAGTTGGAAAAGCCGCTGGCAGAAGTGGGCATGCGCCATCACTGTGAAGTTGTGATCGAGGCCGGGGCGGAGTCGCATAATGTCAGCCGGATTCGTAAAGAGCCAAGCTGGCCTCCCCTTGTTGTGCAACGGGGCGATCCGGCGGCGAATGAAGTCCGCCCCGATCATCTCAAGGGTGAGTCTGGCCCGGGTGAGCCGGAGAATCCTAGTAGTGGCAACAGTGAGCCTCCCGTCTGCGGTGTCGACATTGCTCCAATCGCTGCCACGGACCAGCGGCACTCGGCGGACCTTGCAGAATTCTGGCGGGTCTTCATCCTCAATCCAGCACCACCGGCCGCGCCATTCCTCCCACCTCTCCTTCACGGCACCGTCCGGGTACGCCCCCTTGGATCTTGGGATCCAGGTGACGCAACTAGAGACGGCACCTCCCAGCTGGATTCGAGGGAAGAAATAATGGCGGAAGAGCGCCGTGTTGGGCTGCACCCCGGCAAAGCCTTCGCAAAGATGCGCGAAGAAAGCCATGCACGCCACCGCATTCGGAGTAAAATCCAAGAGGCGAAAGCCGAAGGTGTGCATAATGTCGCAGAAGAAATCGGAGAAAGGGGAACATAACCCTCAAGAAAGATAATCGACGAAAAAGGGATACCGATTTGGAGCAGGATCGGCGCAAGCAGCAGGAATGACGCGCGTCGCCGGGTGTCCCGAATTCTCTCCCCCCGTCTTCGCTCCCCGTAGGGGCCTGAAGGAGGCCCGGAGCTCATGAACATCAACCGTCGAGGGGAAGAAAAAGGCGGACTTCGTCCGGTCCCCCGACAGCGCGCTCTCCGGCGGCTCCACAGTCCCAGCGCCCTTAGCCACCCCCTTGCCCTTGACGGATTTGGGCGCCATGGCGGCCAAGAAGTTTAGAGGGCTGAGGAAGGGGGATGGCGAAATTAAGTTAATATTCATCACCTAGGGTGCAGAATAAGTTATTCTTCACCCGAGTTAATCTTACGATCATTTCATAGTTAAATTACGTTTGGAATTCAAATAGTTACATTTCTATTGATTCACTACGTAAAATTTAACGTAAGAAAATTAAAATATAGGTCATAAGACAAGAAAAATTCCAGTTTATGTGTATTTTAGACTATGTTTTTATGTTTGTAATTTTACATAACATAAAATATTTTTTACGGTGATTATTTATTTTCTTACGGTCTCTTTTTGCGTCGGAAATAAGACAAAACTTATGGAACGTAAAATTACGGTGCATTGATAGTAAAATAGAGGGGGTGAAGAATAACTATTCCTCACCCAGGGTGACGAATAGCGTGACTATATATATATATATATAATTAATGAAGGGTGTTTCCATCCCCTTCTTCTAGCAGTTAATAACTAGACATATTTACCAACTTTGGGTTTTTTTCTCTTTCTATATAATTGTGTGATATATATGTATTTTACACAAATTAATTTACTATCATACCAATGCCCTCAGCCGTTCAGAAACACTTGAAACATCTATGCCAATTCTCGAGCTTAAGGCCTACATAAGATAGAGAGACGAAATTAATTGATGTAATTAAATAACTCATGTTAATTTCATGGAAAAGGTAGATAACAAATAAGTTTAATATTTACATGGAAAGAAGTCCTTCACCATGCAACTAAAATCATTTTCCAGTCACGGTTCATTAATACATAAATACTAGCGGTTGGAGAGGGAGGAAAAGAAAAGAAAGAAACTAATTTTTTTTATTGCACATGTGTATGCCTAAGGTCACTTTCAAACTTTTTGGGCTAGCTTTCCCCAATTTTGTCTCTTTCTACATAGAGAGGAATCTACAGTTCCACATTTTGCACAAACTTGTACATGCATCGCTTTCATCTTCCCTTTTGTGCCTTTCACATGTATATATACCATTAATTTACTTCCAATTGTTTGGCTGTTGATTCAGTTTAATGCATACACTAGGAACAAACCTAAAACCCTCCAATAAGTATGGACACATAAACTAAATGGTTATGATCCAAAATGAATATTCGGACTCATGTGTGCTTATACATAAAAAAACATAGGTTATATTTTCTTTTGTAGATATCAAACGCTATACCTATATGTGTACGTACTCGGGAGTTTATGGTGTAGAAGATTTTGTCACCAGCAACGGAGTGATTGGCATTGACGACATCGGCTCCTTCTTCCTCGAGGATTCTGATCACCTCGTGGAGCATTATAGGCCTCTGTGTGCTGCATACCAGCACCACATGCATGCTCGTAACGTCGTGTTGCCGCACCTCCACCACCGGTGCAGACTCCTCCCAATGTTTCTCTCCTTCTGGTGACCCCGCACCGCCTCTCGTGGTAGGGGTGGTGGCTGGTATTGAGGCGCCACTAGCCCCTCTTGTGGCAGCCATTGCTTGCGCAGAGCTCCTCCTATGCCGCAGCTCATCAACCCTCTCCTTGAGCTTCTTGATGTATGACGCAGCCTCGTCTAGGCTGCCTAGCTGGGTCATTGTATCCTATATACCCATTTAAGGTGTACCAATGTTAGGAAATTTTGAGAACAAACTATAAAAAATATCAAATGGACATTAATTTTTGTTGCTAAGATAAGTCATTATCTTTTGATAATGGAAGAGCTATATTTTCCCGTATCTATGCATCGTGAATGCACATAACCACACATAATAGATATTCTGAGTTTGGAAATTATATTATCAAATCATCTCCTGTAAAACTAACCCTGGATTTTCTTCAGACTTTTGACAGAGTCTTTGATAAGCCAATTATTTATCTCTTATTTATGTGTGCCACCTAAATGTTTGCACGTACCTACAAGTCATTCTTGCTTATAACTTGAGATTCACTTATTGTGTGATACTTTCATCCTGCGTACATCCTTCGGTAAAATAACAATGTTTCAACCTTAGTTGGTTCTTAGTCCAGGAGTTAATTTTTCTATTTCTCAAAAATCCTACTTCATACTATCTTCATCGAAGTTGTACTTGCTACCTGATATATTTTTATCATATTTCTAGCTATCTAGTCCGTCTCACCCCTCATCTCTGAGTTCCAGTTGTGACCCTGATAGTAATTTAAAACAGAGGGATATTTGCTTCCTCTTTACAATTTGAAATTATCGCGATCGAATTTATTGCAAGATTTGAGGTATGTACTATATCAATTTATTGTTAGCTCGGCCTTTCAAACTTGACACTAGCTTGGTAGTTCCTGGAAACATGGGGCTGTATATTCAGAATATGTCAGAACAATGAACTAGAGGCGAGGTTAACGATTTCTATGTTTCAATGCTAGTATATATGTACACCTGGACGTGAGGTCAAAATAAGGAAGAATGTACCAGTTGATCGGCTAATTTCAGCTGTCCATCTCAACAACAAAAAAAGAATTACGGCTTACAAAATAGAGTAATTAATAGGTCGTAGGTACCTACGTCATCACTGTTTATGAGGAAAGCAACACATCCCAACAGAACTAAACGCCCGGCCGTAAGTAATACTCAATTACTCTGGCCCATCGTATATTTCATGTGTAATGAGAAGGACTGTACTTAATCACTAGTACTATTGGATACTGGTGGATACTGAATTAGTTAGAGTGACAATTTGAAATGCCAATATACTCTGTTTACTAATTATAAGTTGCCGCTAAAAGAATTCAGAGCAACTAAACGTGCTCACCTTCTTCCTTTTTTCTGGCCCAAATGGATTAGCATGTATAGAGAGAAGCAGCTAAGTATCACATTATCCAATTAAAATGGAAACGAATTGTAACAACATATGGGGTGTTTGTGGTCTTACAGGGTTGGCGAAGTGTTCTTTTGGGATGAGGGAGGCGAGCTTGGCGCAGAGCGCCTTCATGTGCTGCCTCCTCTCCCTCTCCGCCTCCTTCCTCTCCACCACCCTTGCCGCCGTCGTGCCGCCGCTCGTCCTTCCCCTGTTCCGGCCAGTCGCCTCATGCGCCCGCACCTCCATCTCGAACTCTCACGCACAAGGAATCCCGGATCTGCTAGCAGCCGGCCGCTCTGGTGGTCTAGGTCGAAATGCAACCAGACTGAGTGTATGACCACAAGCAGGCTGGAGTGGGTGTTTTGTTTTTCTTGGAGCAGCCAGTGGTAGGAGATGAAGAATTCCAAATGATGAGAGGTGGTAGGAGGAATGGAGTGGCGTGGCTTAAATGGGAGGCGCTCGTATGGGTGGTGTGTGCGCGTGAGTACAGATAAGGGCCGGCCGAATGTGAAAAATATGCTACTAGTAGCTACATATATATATATATATATATATATATATATATATATATATATATATATATATATATATATATATATATATATGGACACCGCAGCACAAGAACACTCTAGAGTAATATGAAAATATGTGCATATGAAATATGTGGTTGCACACACATGCATGCGAGAGGGAGCACCAAGAAATATCCACGATTTTTTTAGGGTAGGTACTTTGATTCACAACCAAATTTAACTTACCACCGCACCAAATCTGTGCTGAAGTATATTTGGTTGGGCAAGGTTTCCTTGCTGACAGATTGGTCCCTTTTGTCATTGATTCCAAAAATGTGGTTGTGTATATAAGAGCAACTCCAGCAAATAGGCCCTGGCATCGGCACGACGGCCCAGTTGAAAGCCCAAAATAGCCAGCCACTCATAACCCTAAAATTGGACCCTACTCTGACATGGCAGAAGTTTCATTTGCTTGCCACCCGCAGCATCCGGTCATTCATATATGTTCACCATTGTCCCCTGCGTGCCTGGCTGCCATGCCTCCACCTCCTCACCCCTGGTGATGTTGCAAATTTGCAATGGTGCAGCCCGCCATTGTTCTTCTGTCATGCCTCCTCGCCCCACGTCTGCTCGGCGCCTCCATATCCCAACCAAGCATCGCCGCCTCCCCATCCTCGAGCCGGCGCCTTCCTGATTCCTACAACAAGGCAGGAGATGACACAAGCGGTGGATCAAGAGAGGAAGGAGAGAAAAATACTAAAATAAAATGGGGGATAGTGTTCATCTGAGTAGAGGAGGGAGTGGATCTCTGGGTTGTCATGTATACATTAGTGGTAGATGGTGCTTTGCATATGTGTTATATGGCATGTTCCCGTGTCCGAGCTCTCCCAAGCATGGCTTTCGTAGAGGAAGGAGGCGGGTGGTGGTGGATCTGCCGCTAGGTCTTCAAATAAGCTTGTGAGACAATGAGATTTGGCGGTTTTGGAGGCATCGGTCGATGAGGCCAAGGTGCACTCATTTTCAACCTACTGGAGTCCATTGTCATGTCGGAGATGGGTTACGTACGTCTAACCTGGACAACATGTTGCTACTCAGTCATGTGCTTCTTAATGGTGGTTTGCAGGCTGCTCCACAATTGACTTTTTTGGTCTAATGGTAAGCTCGGTGATTCTATACCGGTTATGGCAAGCTCGGACTAGTGTTGGAGCCTTGCTGATGAGTGTGGGTCACATTGCAATCTTCTTCTCATGTCCAAGGGCTATTATGCGAAGTGCTTGGACGGGTTTGTAGTTTTGCTTTTCGTTTGGGTTTTTCCTCAGCCGTATTGCAATGCGATGTCTATAAAGTTGCTCCGAGTTTTTCGAGACATGTCTCTTGAATAAGGAAAAAAAAGTCTTAGGCAGGGACTATGAACGGAGACATAAGTTGTTAGTCCCTTCTTGCTGCTTTATTGGGCTTATCTTGCAAATCACATCAATCATGGAGGACCTAGTTCAGTGCTAGACTTAACTCCCTTCTTGCTGCTTTATTGGGCTTATCTTGCAAATCACATCAATCGTGGAGGACCTAGTTAAGTGCTAGAGAACATATCACTACTAGTAAGGTTGGTCATAGTGGGGAGTAACTTAGAATTGTAACATGCATATGTTACCACTTATGTTACTTCCACTATGGATAGCCTAATGTTACACTCTTAGCCTTCTCGCTTGTTCATGCAATGGTTGATTCTACATTGAGAACAAAATTTTGACATGGTTTAATGTGGACATGGCTATATTTACATATTCCAATAAAGTGAGCCATGCAAATTGTCATCCATTCATGCAATTTGAGGTATGTTACTTTTTCTTTCCAAGCATCCGCCTTCATTCCGCTTTTCTATCCGAACCTAGTTTACCTGATATCCGATCCGACATAGCATGCAAAACATCATCATGAGGCTATGCATTGTGCATGCTCTTAGGAGCGATTGAGTATCGTTATCTTCATGAATGAATGACATCAACTCAGTGCAGTGGGTGGCGGGAAAATTTGCGCAAGCAAGATTAGTCTAGAGAGTAGCGTGGACCGATTAATTGTTGGCCGAAGAAAAAGAGACGACGAGGGAGAGAGACACCCTGCTGCATTCATTCATCGCATGCACGCGTCACGCCGGTGACGCAAGCAAAGCTTACGTAGGCAGGAGCAAACCCCAATATTGATCGGCTCGCCGCCTCTGATTTCTTCTGGTGGTCAACCGTATCGGTCCATATACTCCCTCCATTCTACAATATAGTGTTTCCTCTATCCACGTGCTTCAACTTTGACCGTAAATTTAACTATCAAGACCGATTGCGGCGGGAGCAAAAATTATATCAGTGAATTCGTATTTGAAAGAAGTTTTCAATTATATACTTTTTTTCTCCCGCCGCAGTTGATCTCGTTGGTTAAATTTACGGTCAAAGTTAAATCTCGGGAAGTACGGGCGTACTATATTATGGAATGGAGGAAGTACGTAGCTAGGAAGTGTGCCAGGTGTCTCTGTGTGTGTGGGCGTGAGTAAATCAAGCTTGATGCATGCGTGCTGCATGACGTTTGCGTGCATGACGCACGTACAACAGAGCTTCGTGGAGGAGGCTGGTTGACGGTGACACTCTCCCTCTCCGTCTTCACGTAGTACTACGTACCGCGGCCTTTATATTGAATGATGCACACAGCTATCTTTATTATATTAGTCAATATAGTCTGATAAAATAAATACATCGATCAACTTAAAACCATCTTTCTGATAATCTATGTCGTTACACCTACTAGTTTGATGATATGTGTTGAACCTCACATCAACACACATCATCTAATCTGGTGGCCTCACCAAACAACCCACGAAGAGCCGAAAGTATCAACCAGTCTAACAGTTAGACCCTCAGCGCGCACTCCATACGCATGCTCCAAAATCCGCTGCCGACATCTTTCGTCGTCCCAACTTCTGGAGAGATCAACACATTGACTTTGTCAGGCCCAACTGCCGTCGATGCCTCCGCAACGCCAGGCTGTGCCACCACCCTACGCACACCTATCAATACACGTACGTCACCGAGATCCTGTTGCGCCACGCCGCCGAGACCCGCCATCGCCAACGCAGTAGATGCCACACCGCACCACATCCTGATCCAGATCGCCGCCAATGTCAACCTAATGGTGTCTACCAGCCAAGTATCTTCCAGGGTGGTGCCTTCAAGAAGGGAACGAAGCCAAAAGCGCCGTCGCCGCCCACCATAGTTAGGGATTTCACCCGGAGACACATGACGTGGTGGAGGTAGAAGTAGATCTGACAAATGTCTCCATGCAGAAAAGACGGTGCCCTCAGGCGGCAAGGGATTTCTCCCTATCTGAATATCCACCTCCAGCTTCATCCCCATCGAGTATCGGCAAGTCTCGCGACCCCAATCCGTACGGTGGAGCCCACCAAGCAAGGAAAGGAGTGAAGACAACATGATCCAGATCAAGTTCCGCGCAGCCGAGCGAAGCAACGCCGGACGAAGGCTCCACAACCGCCGTCTTTTGGAGCCTCGAGGGCTTGCTCTCTGCTCTCTCTCTGGAAGCAATGAGGAGGAGAGGGAAGGAAGGAAAGGCCAGCCGCGGCTGGGTTGGTCGCCACCCGAGTCGCTTTGGGCTCCAGATATTTCGGATCGGTGATTTGTTAATTACTACAGACACTCAAATACTATCTCACAACATACCCTATTTGCCTGTGTATGTTGCCCCCACACGCCATACAATAATCCTACATCTACATGCAAACTATTAATTCCTGTGTAACCTTCCTAACTACTTCCTCCGTCCCATAATGTAAAAGCGTTTTACATTATGAGACGGAAATTATATTTCCCCCTGAATTTCATAGGGGTGAGGCCCGTCTTCACCCTATCCAACCAATTCTAACTTCCCACGTTAACTTTTACTAAAACCCGTAGAAAAATTTACGTAGATGTAGCATCTCTCCACGCCATATGACTGCCGTGCACATTCGGGCACTAATCCTAGCCTTGGAAAAAAATGTGCAATAAACGAATGGCTTACCTTATCACATATCCATGGGCTGCCTCATGGATGCATATGCATGGCTCCAAAGAATAATATAAGGACACGTCTAGGGAGCAGCCGGCTGCTCCCTAGCGGTCCAGAGTGGCCTACTTATTTGGAAAGTTTTTGTCCCATGTGATCCTAAAAAGGGAAATATTACCTTTGGTGTGAACCAAAAGTGTTAAAAAGGACACTACTAATTAATCATCCCATGTGATCTCATACCTCCCGCTCACATTGTCTTTTGTGTAATAATTTTGGGTTTTCAAATTTTCAAAAAGCCATAACTTTGAAACCGCGTGTTGCAATTCTAATCCGTTTTCACCGTTGGAACCCTCATGACGTGCTCTTCGAAATTAGATCCCGCATGGGTATGTTTTGACGAATTTTTTTATGTGCAAGTAAGTCTCCCGTTTTGTGCAACTACCTAGTAGTCGATGTGCAACTACCTAACAGTGGATGTGTAACTTTTCGCCTACCCCATGGAAGTTTAGTTTTCATTGATGGCACATCTACCCCCAAACTACCTCCTTCTAGTGAGATGTTCAAATTCGTGTTTTGCCCAGGCCAACTGCCTAGTAGTTCATGTGTAACTTCCCCTCCCCCCCTCCCCCCCCTCCCCGCGCCCGTGATGTGCTTTCACTGTTTGTTGCATCAGCCAACTGTCTAGCAGTGGTTGTGCAACTTCGGATACTGTCACCGCCAACTGTCTACCAGTGATGTGCAACTATCCATCATACCTCATGGATGTGTAATTTCTTTACTAGCACTCGGAACCACTCGTCTAGTGGGATGTACAACTTTAGCGCCCCATTTATATGCAACTTTTACTACCCTCGTGAATATGTAACTTCACTATCCTCATGAATGTGGAATTTCCACCATCCAACTATCCCTGCTTGTGAGATGTGCAACTTTATATGTTGTTCCGGCCAACTGCCTAGCAGACTTTGTGCAACTCCATTTGTTGCCCCCGTCAACTAAAACTACATATCCACAAGTAGGAAGGGGGAGGAGTTGAACATTTAGCAATAGGAAGTTGGCTCGAACAACAGACTAAGTTGCATATATCATTGGTAGGGAAGGTGGGGCAGGGTGTGCCAACTGTAAAAAAAACTACACATCCACGAGTTGGGACAAGGGTTGTACATCGACTACTACATAGTTGGTCGGGACAGTAGACTAGTTGTACATCAAGTTTTCATGGTTTCTAGGTTGTAACCTCATGTGAAGTTAGATCATATAGCTTCAAAGACTGGTTTTGAAAAAAAATGCACCATGTAGTACTAAAGTTGCACAATGCAGTACTGAAGTTGCACAATATAACGTCAAAGTTGGCATCAAAAAAATTTAGTCGAAACATACCCATGCGGTATCTAATTTCAAAGATCTCGTCGCGAAGAATCCAACAGTGAAGACGGATCTGAATTCCGACTCACGGTTTGAAAGATATGAGTTTTTAAAAATTCGAAAAACCAAAATAATTATACGTGAAGCTGTTTCTTTCAAATCGAACTAACCAGTGTGAACACATTAAATAATAATAATGACATGCACTAGCAAACAAAAAAAACCAAATAGTGTGTATGCATTTTTTAGATTTTAGGATAATATAATCGTCATATTCTTTTTTAGATGCTAGCAAGTGGCCGGACGGACACATATCATGCAGACATGTGTACACAATCTCTAGCTAGGGCCTTGTCTCTCACGTACGAATCCAGCCACAGAGACAGGCGCCCAGCGGATAGATGTGCACATGCATGCAGTCCATATCATTATTAGGCAGGCAGAGCTTTTATACATTACACAAAAGCACAAAAGCCAGGCACAGCTGTGCAAACAGACACAAGGCTAGCTACCAATGCAGTATCCATCTACAGCGTATACACTGTGCGCCTAGTGAGGCCCATGCTCCAAATCAAATTGTGTGGTGTGTGGTCCGTCCGGTAGGCATTTGGATCCTTGCCTGTTGGCTGCATATTTGTGTTCAAATGATGATTAAGGTGTTTCAGCAACGGAAACAAATATAGAGAGAGAGACAGTTACAAGGAATGTACATAATCATGAGGTTGGCAATTTGGCTTGTCTATACATTTTTGTTGACAATGTTTTGATTTTCATGCTACCTCAAGAAAGACACCGACCCTAGCTAGGGATGGCCAGGGTATCAGCATCGAATTTGCTCCGCATGCACGCTTAAATTAGTCAAGTCTCTCTATTTTCCTTTGTGTGAATACACTCCTACTAGTAGTCAAGTCAAGTCTGAAATGTCACCCGACATCTCCATTTATCTTCTTCAGGTAGACTTTCAGTTGTGAACACAAACAAACTTGCAAAGTCATGATTGCTCCATGTCGGTGCTCACTTAATTAGTTCACACGGTATGGTTTTTTTTTTGCTCCACGTGTGTGCTCCATTAGATAAAAACAATTATAGCATAGTAATATCTGCAGTCGTTGTAATACAAATGAAGTGTTTTATATATGTATCTGGAGGCTCGCCAGACGACGCACAAACTCAAAGTCACCATTTCCCATCCTTCAATTTTCTTTCCCCGTTCAAACACTTCGATTGCTTTCAACTTGAAGTGTTTGGCACATCAAGCACACATGCACATGGTTTTTAACATGTTGCATGAACAAAAACATTTGATCAATCGGTGTGTCCATTGTCCCCTCTTCCGGGGTCCGATCCATGGACGTGTGAGTGTGATGCATGACATTGGATGGCCTAAACTGTCTGGAAAGCATGGTCCAGACATTTGCAGACGATTTGGCATGATGTTGGTGTTGCCTGAACCACGCAAGGACCCCTACTAAAATGGAGACATTTCAGCAGAACATTGTCCAATCATTTGACCCCCTTTTTTGCCACAAGTCAAAAGATATTTTCTTGCCATGTGGCGCTGACCTTGCAAAAAAAAAATTGTCCGCGTGAATGTAAGTTTTTTCCCACCGCCACGGATTAGATTGAGTTAAAGTTTTGGAAGTCTTTTGAATCGGGTGAATTTTGTTTGAGTCTCAGCAAGGTTTAAAATATCAGGTAGGGGGCTCATATGGTTTTAAATACAACTTTGAACTAAATCAGTGATACTTAATTTGGGATGGAGGGCGTATAAGTTATCGGGTGGTATAATAGACGATATGTACTTAGATCCGGGAACTTTATGGGAATTTTCAAGTAACCTATTCATAAAATGCCCTTCGAACAAAAATAGAACAGATAATAAAATAATACAGAAGCAGAACAAGTGCATGATTTATTTTTTTGGTTGTTTTGTGAACATAAAATAATATCTACTAAATTCTTGATGAAACATAAGGATGTACATTATGCATGTATCATACCCCAGCATAAAGTAAAACAAATTATCATATTTTCATCAACGGTGGTTGCTGTCGTGGTGCGCTGGTTCTATGGGGCCTTATCACGAGACTTCCCGACTGTATATTACAACAAGATTTTCCTAGCTCTGATAAGGGAGGGGCGATGACGGTGGCGCGCCTTAGCCTCACTCCAGTGCTTGTAGTGGTCGCTAGGTGGTCTACAGATCTGAATGTATTTTTTAATTTTAGTGTTGTTTGTACTACCTTGACAGTTGATGAATAGATTGAAAGTTTTCCTCACAAGAAAAATATCATTTTCTAAATAAAATATATACATCCAGGAAAAAAAATCACAGCTGGCTGCCAGGCCCCACAGACAGCTAGCACAAAAGGTAAAGGGCCTTGCCCGTTTAGGCATCTTTATCTTTTTCCTTGGATTCCATGTGTAGGCCATGTGGATGTGGAAGCCGCCATTGGTACAGCTCCATCATTGATCACCTTTTTCTTCTTCAGGTATGTAGACTTGAGTGGTGAACGCAGCCATGCAAAGTCAAAGTCTTCAAGTTCCATGTATTCAACTAATTGGTTCAGACTGGAGAATCACCCATTTGTATGTACACTGTTGCCTGACGTTTGCATTTGATATGAAAAGCGACAAGCATGTCTCTGCTCGTACATACCAATGCGCGCTGCATGGATTTTTCTTTTCTTCATTTGAAACTCCCATATGCTCGGCTTTTCAGTTAATTGCCTTCACAAATCACAATCATTCACTTGCCCCAACGATCAGAGAAGCAGAAGGCGTGCATGCATGCTACCACAGAGAGCACGTTGTCGTTGACGCACTGCACCCTATGCATGGCCGCAACACATGTGCACGTACAGCACGTACAGTTGATCATCTTCTGCTCGTTATCTCCATTCAGATAAGTGTCGGATTCACTGGAGCAAAGCGTAGGGAGTGTGGAGGCCACCACCTATATCGCCATTTGCCAAATACTGCCCTTCAGCCCGTGAAGCAAAGCATTGTACATATGTCCCTGCAATGCAGACAGGCAATTCCGCAGAGCATTGTACATATATGTCCTATCATTTGACTCATTTTTTCATTCACAGGTAAAATGGTAACTTCTTTTCGTTTCTACCAAGCAGAATTTCCCAAATACTCCCTCCGTGCAATAAAACTTGTCTCAAACTTGTCTCTCAAATGGATGTATCCAGCACTAACTTGATGCTAGATACATCCATTTAAAAGACAATTCTTTTCAGACGAAGGGAGTACCACTCAAGGCTGGCTTAAATGTTAGTCGCACAATCTGAAGACATATATAGCCAAGTTCAACACCGGAGAGGCCACCGTTTGCTCAAACAGTGATGTTGAATTTGTTAAAGTTCTCAAGCAGATGTTGGGGAACGCACTAATTTCAAAAAAAATCCTACGCACACGCAAGATCTATCATGTTGATGCATAGCAAGGAGAGGAGAAAAGTGTTGTCCACGTACCATCGTAGACCGTAAGCGGAAGCGTTATGACAACGCGGTTGATGTAGTCGTACGTCTTCACGATCCGACCGATCCTAGTACCAAAAGTGCAGCACCTCTGCGATCTGCACACGTTCGGCTCGGTGACGTCCCACGAACTCTCGATCCAGCTGTGTGTTGAGGAAGAGATTCGTCAGCACCACGGCATGATGACGGTGATGACGAAGCTACTGGCACAGGGCTTCGCCTAAGCACTACGACGATATGACCAAGGTGAATTATCGTGGAAGGGGGCACCGCACACGACTAAGGGATCAATGATCAACTTGTGTGTCTATGGGGTGCCACCCTCCCCCGTATATAAAGGAGTGGAGGAGGGGAGGGCCGAACCTCTCTATGGCGCGCCCCAAGGGGGATTCCTACTCCTAGTAGGAGTAGGTTTCCCCCTTCCCTAGTTGGAGTAGGAGAAGACGGAAGGGGAAGAGGGAGAGAAGGAAAGAGGGGGGCGCCGCCCCCTCCCTAGTCCAATTCGGACCAGCCCATGGGGGGGGGGCAGCCACCCCTTGAGGCCCTTCTCTGCTTTCCCGTATGGCCCATTAAGGCCATTTACTTCCCCGGCGAATTCCTGTAACTCTCCGGTACTCCGAAAAATACCCGAATCACTCGGAACCTTTCCGATGTCCGAATAAAGCATTCCAATATATCGATCTTTACGTCTCGACCATTTCGAGACTCCTTGTGTGACGCCCGGATAATCAAGCTACAGTAACCTCTGCTAATAACGCCACGTCACCTCCGTTATTGTCGCTAATCTCGGGTTAATTCAAAAACCGTTTCAAATTTAATTCCTAAATAAGTCAAATGGCAAAAGCTTTCAAAATATAAACAAAAATGTTCGGACGATGCCATATTTTACTTAAGTAAATAAAAATAATAGAAATTACAAAAAAACAGAAAGCAAAAAA
>NC_041384.1:1551495-1553887 GCF_002162155.2 Triticum dicoccoides | reverse complement strand
CCCTTCCCCCCACGATCCAGATCGGATCGTGGCCCGACCGCGCACGCCGCCCCGCCGCTGGACCTCGACCTCGCCGCCTGGGACGCCGCTCGACGCGGGAGCCCCTTCGCCGCCTCGACCACGCCTCGTCCTCGTCGGCTCCTCTCGGCCTCCTTCCTCTCCGCCCGCGGCGCCATCGTCTGCTACCTCCTCTTCGACCACGAGCACGAGCTCGGGACCCCGTCGTCGCCGGACTAACGCCGCCCGTCGCCGGATCTCCCTCGTCGGACTTCCCCCGACCTCCGTCGAGCCCATTGCCACGGTCCCTACTCCCCACCGTGAGCTCCCTTCCTTCCCTTCTCTGTCGCCGGCGCCGTTTCCCCCCACCCCGCAGCGCCCGCGTGCCAGAGCTCACGCTCCGGGCCGCCCTCACCACACCGCACCACGCCCACACGTCCCGGTCCTCCTCCTCCCCGCCCCGCAGCTCCGTTCGGCGCTCGTGCCGTCCACCGCTCGCACCGCTGCCCTGTCTGCCGCGGCCGCCTTTGCTCGCCCGTGCCCTCCCGTGCGGTCGCCCGCTCCTGCCGCTGCACCTGCCGCCACCGCCGCTGCATAGCGCCGCCAGCTTCCACTGCTGCCCGTCGCCGCCTCCCTGCCGCTAGCCCCGCACCGCTCGCCGTTCGAGCGAAAACCGCACGCCCGTGACCCAGCGCCCAGCGCCCGTAACCCGCTATGGTCCCTCTGGCCTATGACATGTGGGTCCCTGCCCCTAGAACGTTTAAAAAAAAGAGAAGAATTAACAAAAAGGATAAATATAAAAATATATAACTAATTAATTAATTAATTACAGAAATAATTAACTTAATTAATTTTGATCAATTAAACTAAAACAACTAATTAAGCCTAGCTAATTAATTAAACCCTAATTAGACTAATCAGTCAATGACGAATGGGACCCACACGTCAGTTGACCAGTCAATGCCTCTGTTGACTGCTGACGTCATGCTGACGTCAGCATGCACTGTTCCGGATAATGTTGAATTTAAATAATTAAATAAATCCTAAAAATGAATTAAGTCTTTTAAAATTAATATAAAATAAACCGTAGCTCAGATGAAAAAACTTTGTACATGAAAGTTGCTCAGAACGACGAGACGAACCCGGATACGCAGCCCGTTCGTCCGCCACGCATCCCTAACCTATCGAACTTGCAACTTTCCCCTCCGGTTCACCGGTCCGAAAACGCGAAACACCGGGGATACTTTCTCGGATGTCATCCCCCTTCACCGGTATCACCTACTACCGCGTTAGGGCACCTCTAACGCCGTTACTTGTCATGTCATGCATCACTATGCATATGCTTGCTTAAATATTTATTGTTTCTCCCCCCTCTTCTCTCGATAGACACCGTGACTGACGCCGCTGCTACCCAGTACGACTACGGAGTTGACGACCCCTCTCTCTTGCCAGAGCAACCAGGCAAGCCCCCCCCTTTGATCACCAGATATCGCCTACTCTTTTCTCTATACTGCTTGCATTAGAGTAGTATAGCATGTTACTGCTTTCCATTATTCCTATCCTGATGCATAGCCTGTCCTTGCTACTACTGTTGTTACCATTACCTGCTATCCTACTGCTTAGTATAGGATGCTAGTGTTCCATCAGTGGCCCTACACTCTTGTCCGTCTGCCATGCTATACTACTGGGCCATGATCACTTCGGGAGGTGATCACGGGCATATACGATATACTTTACACTGTTACATTACCTGTGATACTGTTCGGAGATGGGGGCTGAAGGGGCAGGTGGCTCCATCCCGGTAGAGGTGGGCCTGGGTTCCCGACGGCCCCCGACGGTTACTTTGAGGCGGAGCGACAGGGCAGGTTGAGACCACCTAGGAGAGAGGTGGGCCTGGCCCTGGTCGATGTTCGCGGATACTTAACACGTTTAACGAGATCTTGGTATTTGATCTGAGTCTGGCTACTGGCCTATACGCACTAACCATCTACGCGGGGACAGTTATGGGCACTCGACGTTGTGGTATCAGCCGAAGCACTTCGTGACGCCAGCGACTGAGCGGCGCGCGCCGGGTTGGACCGCGTAACGTGACTTCCTTTGTAATGGAGGTTGCTAGGTCTGCTCTCCGGCCGCGTACGCAACGTGCAGGTGTGCTATGGGCGATGGGCCCAGACCCCTGTGCGCTTAGGTTTAGACCGGCGTGCTGGCCTCTCTGTTGTGCCTAGGTAGGGTTGCGACGTGTTGATCTTCCGAGGCCGGGCATGACCCAAAAAAGTGTGTCCGGCCAAATGGGATCGAGCGTGTTGGGTTATGTGGTGCACCCCTGCAGGGAAGTTAATCTATTCGAATAGTCGTGATCTTCGGTAACAGGACGACTTGGACTTGTACCTTGACC
>NC_041384.1:1445109-1450388 GCF_002162155.2 Triticum dicoccoides | reverse complement strand
ACACATAATAAAGATCCAATACCTCATTACCTCATTTCTAACTCATCAAATCCACATCATTATTAACACAACGTTAAACCTGAATCTAAACGGAGCCCGTGTCCCGGCGGTCGGCTACGTCCCTCGAAGCGTTGCCCCGGCCGCCGGCGGGGTAGATTAGGAGTGTATGGGACACGTGTCGGCTCACGGGGCTCAAGTCGCCATTGTGTCCCATGGCCTGCTCTTCCTTGTCGAAGGCCGTCACGTTCACGTCGCCGGTGGACATGTGACCGATGATGGATCAGTCGTGGAAGGAGGAGTCGGCGACATCCACCACGACACGACTGGGTGGCCGTGCACCATACACGGTGCCGGGGAGTGCGACTCCGCTGTGCCAATGTCGGCCACGAGGGCTTCCACCGCCTCCCGCACCCGCTACCTCGCACTTAGGTCATGGATGGATGGGCCAGAGTGGGCCGGTTTTGACATGGCGGGCTCGTCCAGACGTCCCCATATCCGCCCCAGATATGGCGGATATGGAGAGTGCCGGACTGGAAATGGGACGCCCGGTTGGGTGACCTTTTACGTCTGAGCACTGATTAGACAACCCGTTCGGACGTTTAGGGCGGGTACAGGGTTTCGGTTGTACATGCTCTAAGTGTATATGACTAGGGTTTTTTTTTTGCGGGATAAACTTCTGATCTATTCATCTTCAACCATGATAGTACAACGAACACTAGAAATAATAAAAATTACATTCAGATCCGTAGACCACCTAGCGACGACTACAAGCACTGAAGCAAGCCGAAGGCGTGCCGCTGTCATTGCCCCTCCCTCGCCGGAGCCGGACAAACTTTGTTATAGTAGACAGTCAGGAAGTCGTCGTGCTAAGGCCCCGTAAAACCAACGCACCAGAATAGCAACCGTCGCCGATGAAGAGTGTAGATAAGAAGGATCCAACCTGAAGACACACAAACAAGGACGAACGACGAACAGATCCGAGCAAATGCACCAGAGACAGATCCACCGGAAACACACCTCCACACGTCCACCGACGATGCTAGACGCATCACCGGAACGGGGACTAGGCGGGGAGACCTTTATTCCATCTTCAGGGAGTCGCCGTCATCTCGCTTTCCTGAGTAGGACACATGTATATGGCTGGGTTGGAGCGGCTATATATTAAACAGTAGATACTTGTTCTAGCGGCAGCAATAGTCGTCCGTTGGTCCATTAACCTCGATGTATTTATTATTTTTTGAGGTGTTTTATCTCTATTCCTAATGGACGAGTTGGTGAATCGTCTCCGCGGTTTATTTTCACTGGGTTTTTTTCGTCTCTCCTCCCACCACCCCCTCCCAACCTGGTCCGCGGTTTATTTTCGCTGGTTTTTTCGTCTCTCCTCCCACCACCCCCTCCCATCCTGATCCATCGGTTTATTTTTCTCTCCACTCTTTATTACAACCAGAACTTTTCTAACGTATAACAAATCACGGATCTAACTTCCTTAAATTATGCAAATCAATCAATTCATTTTATTGGTTCAATTTGTCTTAGAAAACAAATAACAGATTTTCTTGAAACAAATAAAACATTTTAATCTAACTTTCTTAAATTATGCAAATCAATCGATTCCTTTATTGGTTCAATTTGTCTTAGGAAACAAATAACAGATTTTCACAAAACAAAAAGTACATTTTAATCTAACTTTCCTAACTTATCTAAATCAATCGATTTCTCTTATTAGTGAAATTTGTTTTTACGAAACAAATAACAGACACGTCACAACTTTCCTCCCAATAAATAGTTTCTTAACATTTGCAAACTTTCCTAATCAGACACGTCACAAACGGGCATGTACTCATATCACGATACCAAACAATAAAACCCCATTTGCATAGAAATCAGTTCAAAAATCCTAACTTTCCTAATTTTTTACCTTTCCTTGATAACAATCAATATTTCCTATGTTTTTCACCTATTGAAGGAAATCACCCCTCCATCGATATTAGCATTTTTTTGAACCGAGATCTCCGGGTTATGATTTTTTTTTGCGATTCTTTCCAATTGTGACCTCTCCTTCCACTTCGGCTCCTTCTCGCACAAACACCTCCACCACAGTCAGGTGACACCGCCCCGGACCTCCCGCCTCTCCACACCTTCTCCGCCACCTCCTTCTCGTACTCCATTAACAATCCCTCCGCCACATTTGTCCATGGCGGTGTCGAGGGCATGGCGCAGCAGCGTACTAGCGGTAGAGCAGCGCATAGTAGCAGGAAGCAACACGCAGCAGGCGAGGCGAGCGGCCGGCGGTGGAGGGCAGAGATGCGGCCGGCGTGGCTGAGGGGGCGGCCGACAGAAGATGGCCATGACTGGAGGCGGCGCGAGGCAGGGGCGACCGAAGGGATAGGCGGCGGCAGACGGGCGAGCGCAGCCAGCGAGAGTGTGGCGTGCGACCAGGGTGTGTGTCGCGCGGGGCACAGTGGTGCGGTGGCTGCGGCGAGCGCGACGGCAGCGGCGGGCGCGACCGACACGGTGTAGCACGGGCGTGGGCATGGAGAGGGAGTGGCCCCGCGGGCGCGGAAGAAGAGCGGCAGGCTCGGGCATGGGCATGCATAGGAGCGGGCTTGTGCCACGGGGTCAATCCGAGGAGCTCGGTGGCTACCCCTGCAATGGCCATGGCGGACGACGGTTCTCGGCCACGGCGAAATACCTAACGAGAGCAAACGAGAGGGGAAACAGGGAAAAGGCAAGAAGAGATCATGGCGGTGTCAATGGCGCCCTAGGGGAAGACATGGGAGCTCGGGGCGGCGCGGATCGAACGGCAATGTCGCGATGGCCCAAGGTTGAGGAAGATGGCAGCGACATCGATGCGGGCGTGCTGGACTTGATCTCGTTGGCGCAAACGAAGTAGCGAAGGCGTTCGGAGCTCCTCGACAAGCTCCTAGGCCGCAGGGGGGGCAGTGGCCATGTGGACGGGGTCGGTCATGGTGGTCGTGGCGTCTGACTTCGTCTAGATCGACGGGATCGAGCGAGTGAGGAGAAGTGGATTTGGAAGGGGGCGTCGAGGAGGAGTGAGGCCATGGGGGCAGGGAAGGAAGGGCGTCACCCTTATCCATTCCCCTTCGATGCCAGCGAGGTGGTCGGGCGGGAGCTTGGCTCTGTAGAGACGCGGCTCGGGGAACAAGAGAAGACGACCGCGCGGGGACTGCACCGCTGAGCCGGTTCGGTGGCAAGGCCCGGGGCAGGGCGAATCCCCTTTTACATCGTTCTTTTGATTTTTCAATGTATTCTAATCCGTTTCTCCTTTTTAACACTGTTTTCTATTTATTCTTATCAACTAAATGATCTCTACTCTTAATGTCTCAGTTGGTAGTCTCCGTTCCAGGTTTATTTTCGTCTCACCCCCCGAGTGAGGGAGAGGGGGAGAGAGAGTGAGGAAGAGGAAGGAAGAGGGTGTGTGTGTGAGAATTTGATGATAAAAAAAGGTCATCAATGTCACTTAACATTATGAGAATATTAAATATAATATTAACAATTGATATTGAACCTTTAAAGTTAATGTGGCCTCGTTGCAACGCACGGGCGATCTTCTAGTACTTTTAGGGAATCTTTATAACAGATCTGATACTTTTAAAAAACATCACTTTTATTTTCACCCCCGCGAGAAAAGCTTATGTTTCCACATTATGTTCCCGTAAAATTTGTGCTCCGTTTCTGGTTCTTTTCCTGAAACCGGGCGAATTGTTTTTGGTTTCTAGCTCCTTCTTTCTTTCTTTCTTTTTTATATATAGGGATCCATCTCTCTTCATGAATCGAACGGGCTTTGGATTGAAGCTTACTCATCTAATCTTTCTCTTCTCAATTGCCAACGATCAAGATAAGGTTCCCTTTTCCATATATGATCTGGAAATTATAAAGGTCCCATGTGTTCTACTCTAGAGCATACTGCATGGATAGCTTTGATGGGAACGTGACGCCTACGCCATGGGAAACAATTAAAGGTTTACATCTACTTATTACTCATCACTCACTCACTCGATTGGCTATGAAGAGCTACAATATGATTATTCTTCTACGCCATGGGAAGCAAAGGGAAGACTCGTGGTATCATTCAGAGGAGAGATGTCATCTCTAGTTGGTGGTAATAAGGGCAGGTGGCCAAAAACAGATATGACGCGTTCAACTTAATTAACTTAGAGATCATTTACATCCGGACTTATTAGCAAATCTGGCCCTGAAACGTATGCATACGCTCGGTCAATGACCAGGTGTGTTCGTTTTTTGAGTCCCTATTTGTCTATCCACGCAATCAAGCTCCTTTTTTCCCTCATATGCCCAGTCACTTTGCACGTGATTGCTGGATTTGAAGAGAGAGAAAAAAGAATGAACAAAGAAAGAAAGAGAAAAAGTGATTTGGAGTGGGTCACGTCGTACGTGGCGAACTGGCCGGGCGTGTCCGCGAGCCCTGATATCATCCTTACATTTCTTCTCAATATGAGGGTTCACGGACGTATACAAATGATATGAGGTGTCTTGATTGGGTCGCTTTTTTCTTCTCTCTCCTGTTCGGTCACTGGCATTGTTTGTTGCCTCTTTACATGTGACTCAACTGGCTCCCACTAAACAAATGCACGCTCAAAACCATGTGTGTGCACATAGTTTGATAGCCTACATTCACCAGTGAGCAGTTTATGCATGTTGTTTGGTGGTTGCATCAGTGAGTGTTTCAGGGGTGAGTAGATACAAACGACAGTTGTTTGGTTGTGTGCATTGCGTTGTTTTGCTCATCCCTTTTAAATGTGGTGTATTTATTATCCATTGCATCACAACAACACATATCAAATAGAAACATAATTAAAACACTACTACTAGTCATTAGCACGCCATTAAAATTGCAGTGGGGGATTTTCTTTACTGTGTATAGTCAAAAAAAATTAGCACACAGTTAAACTGTGCACCGTACCAACTAGAACATCAATTTAAGATATCAAAGGCATCCCATTGCCCTGCACAACCCCACGGTGTTGATCCCTAGGCAAAATATACAAGTTTAACGGCAACTAGAACAAGTACAGAACATGCCAACACTTGACAGTTAATTCAACAAGAACATGCCAACACTTGACAGTTAATTCAACACAAGCAAACTAGATAGGAGGAATGGTCGAGACATAAAGATTGATATATTGGACGACTATATTTGGACATCGGAATGGTTCCGGATGAGATCGGGCATTTACCGATGTACCGGGAGGTTACCGGAACCCCTCAGAAGGTATATGGGCCTTATTGGGCCA